>NW_022731323.1:0-20668 GCF_011630105.1 Anneissia japonica | reverse complement strand
AAATGGTAATATTTTATGAGAAATAGTCTGTATTTCTCATTTTTTTTATTCTTTTGCGTAAAACTAAAATTCATGCCAATATTTTTCCATGATTTATAATAATTGGAGTAATGCAAATGCATATTTTTAAAAAAAAAAGTCATTTTTAGTGAAATTTTGCCGGGAATGGGGCTTTAATTATGTGCTCTATACATTTACATTGAAAACTATTTTGATAGGTACGAGTTTACAGACCTTTTGTAGTCTTTTGGTCACAATTGTCTGATATAACTTAAAACCTCAGTGTGAATACTTTGTATTGTAGAAATGCCACCTCAAATAAAAGTAACAAATTAATGAATATATAAATAAAAACAAAAAGATAAATATTTGCATTCCTGATTTTGTGGCTCGAGGAGCCATAAAAACATCTGTCAAACATTATGCTGGTAACTCAGCTGTACCGCTATCCAGCTAGATAACCACTTGTTTTTAAGCACCCGCAAAAGAAACAAAGTAGACTGCTATTCAAACTCTGCATTTTTTTTATTAAGCACTCAAAGAACAAACGGTACCTGGGAATAAACAAAGAGAAAATACAACTCAGCATGTATTACTCCTATATAAATCCAGTACTACTGTATCTATATAAACATTGGCATAGATCGCCCATAATAGGACCGCTCGAGTTCGGGCATAAACTTATAATACCATATTATAAGTTATAATACCATAGAGTAACTCGTCGAGTAATGTTATTGTACTCGGTAATAAACGCCAATTAACTAACGACTATGCTAAACTCTATAGCATTAAAAATATATATCATTACAGTATTATGATTAAACAATAGTGTTAATTAAGCTTTCCTTTGGGCTTAGGGCCTCATATGATTCTGACGTTATGAATGAAATTAAGTTAAACATGATTACGACTACGGTACTTCCTCACCGGCTACTCTTATCTATATAGGTAGCGGAAAATGGCTGCAGTGTAAAACATAGGCTAGGCCCGCTACACTCCTACGATGCAAATACAATGACAATACAACTTATATAACTTTAAACAATAATCAATAGCAAACTCACAATTCGCTGAACTCCCTTCGCTATATTAACGCTGGCGTTAAACTAGTAGTAATATGCCTATGGGGGAATAGTTTTCAGTTTTGTATAATGTACTGGTTCTTAACTTTAGTAACATATTTACGGTGCATAAAACTTTTAAATCTGATAATTTTACTTCTAATTTTTCAGCTAGCATTTTGGAACAATTTTTATTGCAGGTTTTAATAGACAGTCTAATAGTTTAAAATATCTTACAAAACACTATCAACAAATCATATACATTGCAAACTAAGTTAAATGCAATTTAAAAAAAACCCTTTACCATTTCATTTATAGAGAGCACAGGAAAGAGATCAAAGCATGGACCTATTAATAATAGGTCCATGATCAAAGTAACTAAGCTATTGCAATCGTGATTGGTCAATCTCTAGAAATGAGGTCAAATCATTCAAGCATCACTGGCGCTAGCTCCGTGGCGTTAACTAATCTGGGGTCTGCAGGTAGCGTTAATAACGCCACGGAGGTGACGTTGTATGTGGCGTAAGTAACGCCACTGCCTAGTTCACACACAAGGGCGTACGCTACGCCAGGCTTACGCCGTGTGTGTGTGTGTGTGTGTGTGTGTGTGTGTGTATATGAACTCTAAAAAGACTTGAACTTGTTTCTTTATTTACCTTTTGTATTTAGAAATCACAATTCTTATTTAAACCAGCGAAGAAAAAGTTATCTGGAACCTATTTAAATTAGAACTTAAAAACTTAATAACAAATGAATACACATGTAATTTTACTGAAGCCGAAAAGAAATATGCCAAAGTAAAAGAAAAACTCTTTGATTTTATAAAATGAGTAGAAAATGGATTTGTTAATAATTGATGCATTTAATTATAAGTCATACAAGTATATAGCGACATTTTATTTATTTATGGAGAATGGCTACCCTGTATTTACAAATTGCGTTTTACTTGCAAGTCTGAACACCAGGGAGAGTGTTCCCTATTCTTTCTAATCATTCCTTTTTTGTGTATGTTGTTTTAATTTTGTTGGTTTTATTGATTTTGATTGTTATGGTTTTATTTTTGATGTGATGTGTGCCGCTGTTAAAAAAAGCGTTTTTTCCAAATAAATATTATTATTATTATTATTATTATTATTATTATTATTATTATTATTATTATTATTATTATTATTATTAGTATTATTATTATTATTATTATTATTATCATTATTATTATTATTATTATTATTATTTATTATTATTATTATTATTATTATTATTATTATTATTATTATTATTATTATTATTATTATCATTATTATTATTATTAAGCCAACTGATGGTGTCTCAAATGGGTTGGCCTCTTGGCCCAGTTTTAGCTAATATTTTAATGACTGAACTAGAAGAGTCTATTGTTCCTAAACTTATTGAATCAGGTACTATTAAGTTTTATACTCGTTTTGTTGACGACACGCTAGTACTAGCTTAGTCTGGGTTCCGGGCCCTAATTAAGGGTTACTCACTCTTTATTGTACGTAGTGCGCGCCATACCTAATTTAATTGGCGTCCCATACTCGATTTCATTTTTTTTTTTATCTTATTCCGTCCCAAAACATAGAGCTATTAAATAACTAGAGTGCTGACAAGATGGCGAAGCAATGCAGAGTTGTGTATGTGTACCGTCCAAGATGGCCGCCGTAGGAAAGCGCCACCTTCAGGCTTAGTATACATATTATTACCATAAATAAGCCCTCTGACTGACTATTATTTCATTAATGATAATTAGTATTGATAATAAGAAATTCTTAAGCTATCGTAGCCAAAAAGAGGCCAAGTAGAGCATCTTATTCAAAAATTAAAGTCGTGTACATTACACCCCTACACCGCAACGCCCGAGTTTCAAACATACGGGTAACTAGCTGTACTGAACTTTCTGTGTAAATTGAGGGCGCCATCGAAAATGATAGTACTAAGGCGAAATTTGATTGGCTGAATCTATGACAGCCATCTTGGATGGTACACACACACAGTTCTGCGTATTTCGAACATCGAATACATTGCAGTTAGCGCTCTAGTATTCTTATTATATCTCTATGTCTCTAAATTAACTTTTTCGTTGGTGGCGCTGTCCAGAATGAGAAAAATAATAAGAAAAAACTAGAGATACTATGTTTAATAGAACATGAACCCAGTCAATTTTTAAGAGGTAACCATTGTGACCTTTAAGCTCAACCTGTGTGAACACCCCATGTTTGGTAGGAGTCTGTCTAATGCAATTGGTCCAATCATTACTCACTAGAAATCATAATAAAAACTTTTCCTCTGTTTGCGACAAAAGCTCATTCAGGTAAATTTGACTTACATCTTATGCACGAACGCACTAACCGCAAAAAACTCCAAATTCGTAGCTGCTATTGGCCTTAAGCGCGTGACGTCATTCATAGACAGGGTAAAAACAGTTCCGAATACAAAATTGTAAAGAAAAAATGATTAATGGTTATTTAAGCAACCAGCATGGGACTTAAATGGTAAAAGAAAGCTTAATTTATGAGTTACAATTGACCTTTCACCCCGGAGTTTAGCAACCTGTCGTTGCAGAGTTATGGTAAAAAGAAGCAGGAAGTATACCAAAAAACACTAATTTTAACCTTTTTCCTATGCAAAAGAAAAATGATCACTCAATTTTGCATTAATTGTAAAAATATATAGATGATTATAAAGCTTAAAACATCTAGTTTCATAATCCGATCGCCCCATATGGCCAAATGAAACCATTCAAATTATATAGTCGATTTTGTGAGAAAAGTGGGTCCGGTTTTTACTTATTTACTGTGTTAAAGTGTACAGTGAACCGTTCAGTGAGCAGATGTCCTCAAGTTTTCATTATGATTTGATAATTTTCACTATAGTGACCCTTGTGACTTTTGACCTATAGATGAAGAGTCGTTTTTCATGTGTAGAAGGTGCTAAGGATCATTCCTGGTAAATTCGAACTCAATTGGAGTTTTTTGAAAATTTGACCCCGATGACCCCTATGTTACCCTGATCCCAGACTGGGGTGTAGGAGGTGTCGCCGGTTCTTAATGACGGAATTTGATTGAATTTCGTCCAATGGTTTGCCATTAGTAGCATTTTGAATTGTTACTAGAGAGAACAAAAAATAACCCTTTAATGACCTTTGACCGTAAATCTGTGAACACCATAGAGACCCTACCTTATGCCAATACATATGTGCCCAGGACAAGACTGTGCTATGTTATTTGTGACAAAAGAAGTCTTTTATTCATTTTTTTAAAAGTTTTTTTACCCTAATGACCCGTATGTGACCTTTGACCCCAAGCAGTGTACACCCCATGTATGAGAGGTGTCACCGGTTATACTGACAAGGTTTGGTTGAAATAGGCACAACCGTTTGGCACTAGTAGAGTTTTGAAAAGTTGCCAGAAAAAAGATGAAAATTACCCCTTAATGACCTTTGACCCCTTATCCCTGAACACCCTATAGACTCTGCCTTATGCCAATGTAAGAAAGAAAGAAAGAAAGAAAGAAAGAAAGAAAGAAAGAAAGAAAGAAAGAAAAAACTGCTAAGAAACAGAACCCAGTCAGCTGCTGCTGACTGTGTAAAGAAGGAAGAAACTGCTATGAAACAGAACCCAGTCAGCTGCTGCTGACTGGGTAAAGAAAGAAGGAAGAAACTGCTAAGAAACAGAACCCAGTCAGCTGCTGCTGACTGGGTAAAGAAGAAACTGTTCGGAAACAGAACCCAGTCAGCATGCTGCTGACTGGGTATAAGAGACTTGTGGCAAGTCTAGTACTAGAAGCCCAATGATTTCCCTCAAATTCTAAGCTACTTTGATGCTTTTCATAGACAGATTAATTTTACATTTGAATCATTTGAAAACAGTGACATAGAACATTTTCTATATTTACAATTTAACAACAGTGTAGGAAGCATGAGTACGGTACCGTATATATCGTAAAAATTCACTTACAGGTCAATATATCCATTATGATAGCTTTACTCCATGGAACCATAAGATCTCCTGGATTCGTAGTTTAGTTTCTAGAGCCCATAGATTGTGTACTCCAGATAAATTTCAAGCAGAGCTTAGTAACATTAGGAAGTTTATGTCTTGGAATGGGTACCCTTTAAAAGTTGTTAATAATAGTTATAATATTAATTGTGGACTTATATAGCGCATATTGTAGACTAACCTCTGCACTTTACATTATTACCCCCGGTCACTGGATCAAGCACATGGAAAAACACTCATGCCCCATAATATAATAATGTACTTAAGAAATTAAATGAACCTAAATGTATACATAAGCCTACTGATGATAGCTTGATTAAGATTTGGGTTAGATTGCCTTATCTAGGAAATCCAGGTGAATTTATTTTACGTAGATGTTTAAATAAAGGAAAGAAACACTTAAAGAGGTAAAATTTATGGCAGTATAAAAATGTTTCTCATTTTATATCTACTAAAGATTAAACCCCTTAAAGGAGTACAGAAGTTCTGTCATTTTAAATGTCCAGGCTGTTATAGAAATTATATTGGTAACACGAATAACTAGACTTAAAGAATATTCTTTACGATCTGATAAGTGTTATATTTGACCGGTCGACCATGTTAAAAACTGTGAGGCATTCCAATATGTTTTAGGCTTACAGGGTATACTTGAAAATGATAATGTCTGTATGTAAGTAATAAATTAGGTTTAATATTTTCTAGTACCAACATTATTGACAGCTCCCGAAACTGGTCTATCCTATTGTTTAAAGAAGCGTTTGCTATACGTAGACAACACCCTTTGCTTAACAATGGGCTCAGACTTCAAAGGAGCTTTCTTTGTTTTTGTAGTTAGCTTTGATCAGTGGAGTAAGAATGCTTTGATCTTTTGTTTAAATCACTGCTATGTCACCAACTAGAGGTAATGTTTTGATTGATTAAACACTTTTGGTACTAGTGCATATAAGCGTGCTAATATGGATAATTTTTCATTCCTGATGATGACATAATTAATGTCGAAATATTGAATCCCAACACGATGGCGTGTATTTCAATACTTAGAGTATGTATTATACTTTCTTATCTTGAGATTAATCAGTGGACCTTTCGGTTAATGTATATCCCGGACTGCACTTTAAGGTCTGGACTCCAGCTTTAGCCAGTGAGGGCTCACAGTAATACCGGGCAATCAGGCGGCGCCCGTCGGCCGACTCGATTCAATGGAGAATACGCAACGCCACGACGCACGTGCGACGGATCGTTGTTAATGACGATGAGTTTAGACTGCCACCTATAATCAGCAGACGGCGTCGCGGCGTCTTACGCTCACATAGAGCGGAGTTTGAGTCGTCGTACGACGGTCATACAATGCGATGAGTGCCCTGCATTACGCCACTTTCTTTTAAGTATTTATCGAAGTCTCGTAGTCCTTAGTATCCATCTCTTCATATATACTTTCTGTGTCATCATCCTTGAACACTTCGTTTTCTACGATTTCCTCTTCATATGCAGAAAACGTTGTCTCTGAATAATTATTTGAAATCGGTTCAGAATAGTGACGGTCATCAGTAGCAGATTTCAGTATCCTGAAATTATAATAAGAATCTTGTTCAATACATAATACACATATTGCATTGCACATCATAGCACTTTACTTACGGTATACTTACTATTAAACACATGAATTAAGTTCAGGGGTGGCGCCAGGATTTACCCGGCGGGGGGGGGGATGTCCCAACGAGGGGTCCGATTTCCCCGACGAAAGCAAAGTGGGCGTAGTCGAGCTTCGACGATTAAATGGTTTCGAAAGTGGTCCAGGGGGCGAAGCCTCGAAAATTTTGACAATAGGGGTTTCAAAGGCTTATTTAATCGATTTTAGAGTCTAATAATATGTAGAAAATACATATAATTTTTTCTCCCCGGCGAATTGTGCTTTTTCTCCCCGATGGGGGGTGGGGTTAGGGCCTGGCGCAACCCATGATTAAGTTAGGGGTTAAGGGTTGTCTGAAGCGAGTGCCGGATTGGTCGAGACTTTAACAATGTAGTGTGTGCGTCGGATCTTGCATCATTTTCTGGACTAAGTGTTCTTAGTACTAATGAGAGGTCAGAAAATTGGAAGTCTTGCATTTTTTCAGCATGTTTTCTTGGTCGTTCTATATTCTTAATATTTTCATTTGTCAAAAAGAAAACTAAAGATAAAGTAAACAGTGTAAGAGATAAACCTAAACTTGTAAGATGTTTATTATAATGTAATTGTAAAACCGGTGATATATAATATACAATAAATACAATCAACCTTGTGGTGTTAACGGCCTCGTTGGTGGTCTCGTACTGAAAATCATCAGTGTCTATTTCTTTATAGTAGCTCTCTGTGTCATCATTCTTTACCGCTTCTTTTTCTACTTTTTTCTGTTCCAGTGTAAACTTTTTTTTTATTGAAAAATGATCTCGGCTCTGTTCCAATTCCTTACTAGAAACAGGTCGCATTATCCTGAAACGAGGAGTGGCAACCATGCTGATTTGTAATTTTGGGAGTATTAAATTAAAGGACATAAACATCTGAATACGAATTACATTGACAATTATTAATTCATGTTGTAAACATTTTTTTAAAACAATAAAGATCATCCAATATCCATTAGAACATTACTTCTAGAGATTGAATTATTAAAAAATACACAAGTCAACAAAAGGTTTACAGCGAAGAACACAGCATAAAAATAAAATTTGATCACTGAAACGACAAGGCTATAAACAATAATAATGCAATGTTTGTACAATATATACGTTAAAAATTCAAAACATACTACTGGAACTCGGTAGAGATTCAAACTTGATAAGCACAAACTAATATGTAAACTTTTTTTTGTCTTTATTTATATTGTTCATTATGATTGAATATCGTATGCTCACATTAGATTGTTTTTGGATTTTTGGTCGGTTTTTGTGGGCTTTGCCAACAACTAGTCAAATGGTGAATGGACATAGCATGGCATTTTATTGCAATATGCGCAATATAAATAAAGCATTATTAATTTATAATTCATACTACTACTATTATTATTAGTATTATTAGAAAAAAGTAATGTAATTTATATACAAATATAACTTACCAGCAACAAATCAAGAAGAAAGCGTTGCAAATCAATAAAATTAGAAGAGCAAGAGAGATACATATGATGACAATGAGGTTCGGAATTGTACCTTACATGAAAATAATCAATATGGTTACTATATCTAAACACTACATAAAGGTAAGGTATGCGCGCAAATTTAGGTTCAATCACATCGTAAATGCAATAAGAAAAACATTTTAAATTATAAGAGTGCAAATACAGGGCTTTTAGAGCTGCCATATTCTAAAAACTTGCTAATGGTTGTACACTGTCATACTGGCAAAGTCTTACACACGCCCCGGATATATACCTCCCGTTGACGACAAAAGTATAAATTATAAGCTGACATAATCTTTTTTCTTGCTGTGGTTTGTCGCACTAATATTGTAGAGCATTGGAGTTATGATCACTATTCAAAGATTTCATTGTCTTTTTAACATTTAAAATATTAAAAATTTGGAATTTATGTTTACCAAGTTGTGGGGGGTCGGAAAATTCACAGTAGGCTAAAAGGTTAAGACCCTAGGCCATACCTGTTGTATAACAGCCAATTAGATTATATGATAGAATAATTATAATTTATATTTTTCTTTGTTATAATACACTTTATAATAAATTAAGTTTATGCTTTTGTTAAACTTGTAATTATGTGTATGAACATTTTACTCACCTCTGCGTGAGATGGCAGAAAAGGTATTACTCCACCGGCCTTCACCAAGGCGGTTTACGGCCCTGACCTTAACATAAAAAACGAAAATAAAACCGTTTGGCTCCTCTACCAATTGATCTATTAAATAACCTGATAGGTCTAAATACTGAGTAAGAATATTGTGAAAGCTACTTGGTATTTGGCTAGAATTTACATGAATACTGTACCTCGAACACATACACTTTTCCCGCTGTGAGGTCGTTCCCAGTCCAAGTAGCAGAACCATTTTTTGAAGCTAGCTTCACCAGTTGCCATGTTTCGTCTTTGACATTTTCCTCTCTATATCTGATGTTGAAGTGCGTGACATTACCAAAGATTCCCATACTGTTTGTTCCAATTTGAAGTGTTATCGGAGAGTCACTGCACACGGAAACTATTGGTGGCACCGCTTCTATTTAAGTCAAGTGTATTTAAAATGTGAACACTGATAACTATCTTAAATAATACATAAAATATTTTTAACGAACAATAATCAATCAAATTTATAATTCATGTATTGAGTGTTGCCGACCAGTTTCTTTGCAACGGTACTGGTACTTTTTTAATGGTGATAACTATGAAATAATATTCAAGATTCATTTATTAATCTGTCATCACAAATGCATTTGATATTTGTTTTTCTGGTTCAACAATACAATGAAGATAGCAAAACCATAGACTTGCACATGTTGAAAAAAGTAACTCTGAAAATTTATATATCGTTGCTGGTTATTATAGAACAGTCTTATTGCACTTGGAAGAAATAATTTTATGGCGATTTGCATTTTTAAAAGTGACCAATAATTCTACTAGATCTACTGAGCATAATGAACCTATGTAGTGGATGAGTTGTATCTTGAGAAATCGATTTTGGTTTAGAATAATCTCATCAGAAATGTAGGCCTACATCTTAACATCTACACTTATTCTGTACATCATGCTAGACTTCTTACTGAAGTGTAATTCATAACTTAAATTTTGTATAACTTTACAGAAGATATTTCGCCTAATAAGTGGGTCAATATACCTACAAGGTTCCTTAATTTTTGTCAATATCATAACATTATTGCTTACTTTCTTCAGTTGTATACGCCATATTTGAAGATCGGAGGCTTTCGAAATCTTTGTTTCTTGACGTTAGTTCCACGTTGTAAGCCGTGAAAGCATTCAGGCATAAGATAGTGTACTCTCTGACAGTGTCGTTGACAACAATGTGGGTTTCATCATTTTCGAAACCAAGCTCAGAATAATAAATTGTGAAGGAAGTGATCGGACAATCGGTATCAACATGAGGAACCTATGATTTAAATTACACATTGTTACTTACCGTGGGATGGGAAAAGTCAAAGTGCATTATGATTAACAAGATGATAGTGAGAATGACGATGATGGTACTGATGATGATAACTGTATTATGACAACTTTTATTGATGACGTTGATATTAGTGATGGTATTGAAGACGATACGATTGGTGGCGATGATGATGGTATTCATGGTGTATACCGATATCGGTTATTACAATTACAAAAAAAAGGAATTATTTTTAAACATCACTATAAATACGTACCGACCAATTGACATTAAGTTGCCTCAGCATGTCACCACTTGTGAGTGTAGTGAATGGTGTTCCAGGAGCTGTGAAAGACCTAAGCAATGTTAGTCAATGTGTTTTAAAAATGTAAACATTTGAATTGAAGAAATACTACACACTTTTTACCTACAAAATACAGGTAATTAAGAATGACTTACGTGAACAAAGAGTGGTAGAATTTAAGACCAAGCCCATTTCTCCACGACCTCCGGTGCATGGTCTAACGGCTGCCACAGAAAACTCGTATTCAGTATTTGCCAATAATCCCGTCACTTTTACTGACGTCATTCCGGATGTACTGGGGACAGAGTTCCATTCTTGATCCCGTGATCGTTTATAGAAGACGACGTAATCAATAACTGGACCATCACCCGTGTCTCCTTTATCAATGCTCCACGGTCGCCATTTCAACGTCACCGATGAGTTAGTTGAATTCAAGACAGACGGTTTGCCATTATAGCCAGGCAGATCTTTATGTTGTTTTATGAATCCAGTGGTTTATACAAAAAATATAATTTATGTTAAATTGTTAAGCATAATTACATATAGTTTACAACAGACCCAGCAAATGAAATAATATAATCTGCACACCTTTATGTCTATAGACATCTACCACTGGCTCAAAATTTTAACTGCACACATTATTAATAATTAATTTGGATTTTATTATCCAAGAAAAAGATTTTAATAATCTCGACATTCATTTTTTAATGGATCAACAGTTACATTACCATAAACGTCAAAATGTAAAGCACGAGTCGTCCAGTACTCGCCATCTTGAATCCGACACATGTAATTCTGTGTAATATCTGCATCGGCAATGAATCTGGCCAATAAAATACCGTCAGTTGTCTCCACTGTAACTGGTAATAGTGTAACTGGTGACAGTGAAGATGAGAGACTGTTTTGGTATTGTAAACGGACGTCGACTCCAGTTATGTTACCGGTTACTGAACAAGTAAAGTTTGTAGGTTCGCCGGAATTACATTTGTCATATCCTACGGCCACAATCCCTGATAGAATAATAATAATAATAATAATAATAATAATAATAATAATAATAATAATAATAATAATAATAATAATAATAATAATAATAATAATAATAATAATAATAGTGATGTTAATAATCGTTATGTTAATTCAGTTCAATGTAAATGCAAAAGTACACTGGATAACACTAAAGAAAATACACCAATCACTTTTTATTTCAAATTACCTTATGTCGGCACATTTTCCAAAGTCCTTAGTAAGAAAATCCGTGCCTTATCGAATGAATTCTGTGATGACTTAAATTTAAAAATTGTATTTTCCTCATTTAAAATTAAAAATTTGTTTTCAGCTAAAGATCCCATCCCAATTGGTCTCCGTTCGCGTGTCGTTTACAAATTTGTATGTGCAGGCTGTAATGCTTGTTACGTTGGCGAAACAAGTCGACATTTCTCTACACGCATGCGTGAGCACCTAACACTGGACGGAAACTCGCATATATTAAAGCATCTGAAAAGTTCACGTCACTGTAAACAATCAGCCAATGAGGACTGTTTCACAATACTGGACTCCGCCTCTACAACCCAAATTCTAAAAATCAAAGAAGCCTTGCATATTCAGTGGGAGCAGCCCTCACTGAACAAACAGCTTTTTCATGTTAATTTATCTTTGTCATTCTAAATTCATTCCATTCTCCCCTTAGTGGCATTTAAAATACTGCACTCTGATCTTATCTTATCTTTATTTATATTTTGCTTTGTAGTACTGTTACGGTTCATTCCACAAATTTTTTAGCTTGCATACATTGAATTTTTACTCCCCTATATCAATGATTGCCTGCAGCAATAGATAACTGACGATGGTAGTGGACTGCCGAAACATGTCTTATTGGGGCCGTTAAGGCCATAACTTATTGGATTAAATACAGGCTTTGCCTATGATGAAGATACGATCTGTTGTGTTGTTTTTGAAAATAATAATAGTGATAATGACATTGATAATGATGATAATAATAATAATAATAACAATAATAATAATAATAATTATTATTATTATTATTATTATTATTATTATTATTATAATTGTTATATTGCAAGGTCATAGAAAGCGGCCCGGTTGGCCAGATCAATATTTCACTAATCAATATCATTTTTATGCCAAAATTGTCCTTTTGAATGGAGCCACAGCTGCTCAGCACCAACTATAGTGAGTTGAGGTGGGTTGGAAATTTCAGGCACACACTCGTATAGGCCTATATCCCTAGAGAAGAAGTCTCAAAGCAATAATTTATACACGGTTTATGTACCGTATAATAAATACGTTTTAGCACATAAATATACATTTTACCAATAAATACACTGTATTTTAGACACAAAATAACATACGAATTGCGTGATTTAGTCATTATTAAGCAATAATACTAACATCTGTGCTCAGTTATTGTCAAACCTGCTTCAGGCCCGTAACATGGGGGGATTAAGGGGGTTACGACGAACCATCAAAAAAATGGAGAAGGTCCGCATTAAAAAACGAAAAATTGATATTCGTAGATATACTTACAATGTTCTCCAGTGTATCGGAGATCATACAGACCAGAAGTATTTCAAGTCGGCATTTCTTAAGCTTTCCCAGCTAACAATATTAGTTATTGTATAATGGTTTACAAAGGGTCCACTTTCCACTGAAACGAACCTCCCACAAATTAAATCACGTTACGGGCCTGATGCTCGTCCACTCTATAACATGTTTCTCTCTGTTCTTGAGCAAAACTGGTAAGAACAATGCCTATAGGGCATCTTTTCAAAAGCATATTTCGAAATCGAGGAAATTAACTGAATATGCTTCTGTGCCGTTACACATTATGTTGGCGACCTATATTAACATTACTTCATTTAGTTTTACGTTCACAGAGCTACTTTGGATTTGATACTTCTTGACTTGGTACACTCAATTACTAAGTAGATCAATTAGGTGAATGTAAAGCATTCTGCCCTTACTCCTTTTCCTTTTTTTTTTTTTTTTACTATTACCGCCATAATATTGTCATTTTATCTTTCGGTCTCCTCTAAAATAACTATAGTGTCCAGCCTACCTATAGTACACGAAGGCGCTAACCAGTAATCGAAACAATCACTCAAGCAACCTTTCTCGTTGTGGCAATAATCCAAAGGGCAATTACAGGTCTCATTGCAACCATCACCGTATGAATCCCCCACGCATGCTGTTGGAATACATAAAAATCAATTACAGTTTTAAATTACAAAATTCAAGATTTAACATAGTTTTAATGTTTTAAGTAAGAATTATTTTATTTATAAAACTATAATCAATTTCTTGATGGTGAGTCAAATGTATCAACGTTGATTATACAATACAAATCAAAGTAAATGAGCTTTCCTTTAGACCAGGGAGTTGTTATAACAACTATAACAACTACTGAGAATTCTGTTTTAGCTACATCAGGTTTTGTATGCACGATGAACGTGATTACAAACATTGTATTCAGGTTGTTGGCAAGGATTTTTTTCTGGTCAGGTTACATCATTTTAAAATAGCGGCAAATAGGTCACATGATTCGGGGGAAAAGTGCATATTAAGTTCCTAATATTGCAGTAGTCGAGTCATTCTACTGCTTTTCGAAAACCACAATTTTTCTACACAGTATTATGTGAAAAATATGGTATATAATTACTAATACAACTTAACTGTCTACGAATAGCAAACAAAATATATAGATATACAAAGTGTTCATTTGAAAAACAAAATTACGGCTTTTTTATTTTTAAAAATAAACATTAAACATAATAATACCAATAGTCTCCATCTACTAGGACGCATCATACCTTCACCTGAGGTTCCTATCTCTTTCCCTTTTGTGTGGATTTTACTCACCTCAATTACTTTCTATTTTATTGTTATATTTTTTTATCGTTATTTTTTATATAAATCTTTATTTACTCATTTTGAACCAACGGTCCTTTATATCATTTCGTTCAGCCTAATACAATGATCATCTTAAGTTTAATGAAAAAATAAGCATTGATAGACGAATCACCCATTTTTAAATTCAATTGTTATTAGGCCTATTTTATCTTTTTTTTTTTCATAACTATCATAACTAACTGAAAGCTTTAATTCTTATGTCAGTTGTGCGCTGACATTGGTGACGATTAGCAATGTAAGCTTAACATTTATTAAGATCGTAAGGCTCTATCCAAGTACAGTATATTAAGGTCAATCAGTATTAGTTAAAAATTTACAACTATTCAATTATTCCAACTCATATGTGAATAATGACCAGGGATATATTTTTGTAAGACCAAGTCTCACTTTACATTTATATATACAGAATGTTAAAATTAAAGGTATTTCATTGATACGTTCGTCATAACTCCCAAACCAAGTACAATTTTATTCCATTGCACTTCATTAGGTGATATTAAAAAACTGGTGTCAATAATAATATTATGAATTGCAATGCAATTTTTGAAATAAAGTTGAAATATATGATGTTCTGAGCAAATTAAAATCAGAACTAACTCTCTAAAATCAGTGATTGCCAACATTCAAGAACCCTATGGCAATGACATTTGACTCTAATGTTTTTAATTTTCGTGGAACTAGCTTTAGTGGCATCCGAATCATTCATCGTGCTATCAACTATGTGATAATAATGATGAGGATAATGGTAATTATGATGATGATGATGATGACGATTTAGATTTTGAAGATATGACAATGACGAAGAAGAAAAAGAAAGTGATGATGGTAATAATGATGATGAAGATAATGGCGACGACGAAGAAGATGATGATGATGATAATAATAATGAACATGATGATGATGAGTAGGTCCACGTTGATGATAAAAATTAAAGGATGATTATAATAATTATGAAGATGAGGATGATGATGATGATGATGATGATGGTTATGATGATGACGATGATGATGATGAATATAATGACAGTAATAATTCATTCATAATGAAGATGTGTTTTATATATATATTAGGTCAATATAACAAGAAGCAGGGAACAAAATACATAGAAGAATGTGTTGGCTTGTGGGAGATTAACCATAAATACTTACGTTCACAAATGCTTGCATCTGAAAGGGCATATCCAACTGCGCACTGGCCATTTATGCAGTGTCCAGTATCTTTGTCACAACTTTTGTCATCCTTACAGTGACATTTTTTAATACATTGATCTCCATAGTAACCATCAGGACAAACATCAGGAACTGATAATTATATATATAAAAAAAATATTCAAGTGCCGACGAAATCGAGTCTGCTATAATTTAGATTACAATGGGTAAAATGACTAAACTGCTTTCTAAATTTAAAGAAAAACCATGCACAAAACGAATTTTATATAAAGTCAATTTGTAGCACCTATATTTATGATATGAGTCTAAAAAAAAACATTATAATTGTTTACAATGCAATAGAAAATATAAATTGTTTCAGCGGAAATGCGACTCACTTTCTACACTTCCTATTTCTCTCAACAAGGTCATACCAGGAAACATGTAAAACATATGGGGTCATAAATATGTACCGCAGTTTCTAATATTTTGGAGAGAATTGCAACCTACTTACAACAGTCAAAGGCGGCTTCACCCCCCAATAATGTTTTTATAAAGTTTGAACAATATTGGAAAAAAAGTAAGCCTATATTAAATTTAGTGTCATTTCCCGCTGAGGTGTTCTGCATCCTGCATCTATAAAATTCCCTCCCTAATCACCTCAATTCAATTTGCTTGATCTGTCACTGAAAATTATAATTATTTCAATATGGTCGCCATTGAAATCAGCATATTAAGTGAAATCATGATTATCTTACTCTGACATGATTCCCCATTCCATGAGTTCATGCACTCTGAGCATGCGCCGGTGTACCGATTACATGATGCTGATTTACAGTGGCAAACTTGTTTGCAACCAGCCCCATAAGTTCCAGCTGGACATTCTGTTAGACATAAACAGTATATGTATATGTATATTTATCATTTTTATATAGAGCCTATTTAAGAACAAAATCATTAAAATTAATTATGTGTACAGGACACGAAAAGCCAGATAATATAATGAGTAAAAACATATTATAACAATTTTACAAAAACAGAACCCCAAGAAATTTCACAACCACGACATGAATTGTTTGCTCTAGAGCTTAAAATGAGCGAGGGTGTGTTAAGATTATTTCTGTTCCACATGAGTGAGTCAAGAGCAGCAGCACTGTTGTGAAGAGAGGCAAATTGTTATCTGATAAGAAGTGTTATAATATCATGGTTAGTGACAAAAATAAAATGAAATTAAAATCAATATGATTAACAAACATATTGTATAAAGCTATAATGTAAAATTTGAATAATTTACCGGAATTGCAGCTTATGCCTGTAAAGCCAGCAGCACACTGACATCCAAACGGATCGGGGAGGCAAATCTGAAATCTACACTGGTCTTTGAGATCTTCAATCCATGTGCATCTTTTTTCACAACTCCATCCGAATCTGTTGCCACCACACGCTGTGGTAAGAATTGTGATTAAAAAGAAAGACAAGTCAAAGAATACTATTAGTACCAGAGATTTTAATTTAAACAGGCGTAGCATTAGCCTTGCGCAGTATTTAAAAAAAATAGGTGAAAAATAACCAAAACATGCAACAAATTTAAAGTGCTTTTCTAGAAGTAGTGCTTAGTAAATAAATCAAGCTAATTGAATAAACATGTAATCCATACGTTACTCATATTTTACTGATGCTTATTTGCCATTCTGTGAGACCTTTGCGACCTTTTGGTAATAAGTCTACTGCTGTGTATTGATAAATCATAATGTGTTTACCAATAAATATACACCATTCACTTGAATATCATTAATTTGATAAAATTAACAAATTCCAGTAGACTATATTATTTTAAGAGCTATCCTGTATGTGGCCACACTCTCTTGTGTCCTTGTCTACTGATTGAAGACAAGGTTGCTTTTAACTTTAAACGTTAGTGTACGGAGAAAATGGCCCTAGAAAGAGTGACCACTGAAAAAATGGCCCCAGTAAAAATGGCCCTAAAAGACAGGTTAAAATGGCCCCAATGGTAAAATTCAGTAATTTTTACTGGGCCATTTTTCCGGGGATATTTTTTCCGGGGCCATATTTTCCTACGACCATAAACTATGTCAGGCTACCGTCTTAATGAATAATAGTTTGGAATAGATGATTGAAGAAAAGGTTACTTTTAACTTTAAACGTTAGTGTACGGAAAAAATGGCCCCAGAAAGAGTAACCACTGAAAAAATGGCCCCAGTAAAAATGGCCCTAAAAGACAGGTTAAAATGGCCCCAATGGTAAAATTCAGTAATTTGGGGCCATTTTTACCGTGGGCCATTTTTACTGGGACATTTTTCCGGCCATATTTTCCTACGACCATAAACTATGTCAGGCTACCGTCTTAATAAATAATAGTTTGAAATAGATGACGGAACTCTTAATTGATAATATAATAACATAATAGTTCAGACTTTAATAGGATTCTTAATTGATAAACCATCTCATAAGGCCAAAAAATAATAAATGTCTGTGTTGGCCACGTTTTGGGAAAATCCAAAAAAATGGGTAGGTCGGTAGAGGAAAACTTTTTTTGCAAAAATGCGTTTACCCTTAAAACAGTAGAAAATACACAAATAAAACAGCAAGTTTTAATTCGCATCGGGTACCATGCAGCAAAATAGGCTAGGCCATGGCCCACTAGCATAGTCCAAAGCTATTACAGCCTTATTAGCTCACGAAAAAACAAAGATATTGTTCGTTGTAGAAAAAAATAAATAAAATGCCGACCTTGAATTTCGTAAAATTTTGGTCGGTCGGGCGTCTGGCCGCAACATAATAATTTTTTTTTTTTTTTTTTGGCCTAATCACAGTTCCAGGGCTCAGCTACATAACACTAATGTGGGCTGACCCTGCATTAGAACCTGCAGTTTCTTGCAGTCAAGGCGAATGTCATAACAAAAATAACATAGGCCTATATATGTATGTATGTATGTATGTATGTATGTAGGCCCATGTGTGTATATTATGCATGTATTTTTACCTTGAATTTACCTTGAATCTTCGAGACTTAGAGATCAAAGCTCATTTGTCCCTCGATCATTATCGAATCCTCTTCGGTCATATACGGGCAAAATTTAAGGTGGTGGCCAGACCAGACTTTCTCTAAGCCCGCTTTAAAAAGATTTACTGAACTCTGATTTACCACATTACTAGGAAGGGAGTTCCAATCGTCAGTAACTCGAACAACGAATGCCTTTTTCCTAACATTAAGTTTAAATTTCTGTTTGTACAATTTATATACATGGCCTCTGGTTATAGAATAATCTGATCTTGTAAATAAGCGCTCAGGGGCTTAAAGGTCTGAATGACATCTGCTCGTTTTTTTCTAAATAACAAAGTTGGCAAATTAAGAGCCTTAAGTCTCTCCACATAAGCTTTGTCACTCAGACTTCTAATCAATCTGGTGGAGCGTTGTTGGACCTTTTCTAATAAATCAGAATCTTTTTTATATTTAGAATTCCAAACACAACTACCATACTCTATCACAGGACGAATCATTGACTTATAGAGACGCAAAAAACCATTACCATCAAGAAATTTAAATGCTCTTTTGATCAGACCCAATCTTCTATTTGCTGCTCTTGCAACCTTTACAGAGTGTTTAGAAAAATCCAACTTATCATCAAATAGAATACCAAGATCTGATTCCTCCTTAACACATACAATTTCACATCTTGATGTACCAGAACCAAATTTTTAACTCCATAATGCATAACCTTGCATTTTGTTAAGTTAAATGGCAATTGCCAGTCTATCGACCACTGGTATAAAGCATTTACATCCCCCTGTAGAATCTCACGATCAGTCTCACAATTGACAACTCTAAACAGCTTAGTATCGTCCGCAAACAACTTTATAAATGAATCAGAAACAGTTTTGGGTAAATCATTAATGAAAACTAAAAATAATAAAGGTCCAAGGATACTTCCTTGAGGAACCCCGCTAGACACCAATTGCCATCCAGAACTAACACCATTAACGACCACTCTCTGTTTCCTATCTTTCAAAAATGCCACAATCCAATTCAACAAGTTGCCAGATACTCCATAAGACTTTAATTTTGACAATAGCCTACGATGAGGAACTTTGTCAAATGCCTTTTGAAAATCAAAATAAATACAATCAAACGACAAACCACTATCAAGCCATTGAGTCCATTGATCAACTACTTCCAGTAATTGAGTAGTGCAAGATCTACCAGAGCGAAAACCATGTTGCTCTTCCCTAATTAAATTATTATATTCCAAATACTCATAAAGTCTGACTTTAACCAACTTTTCCATAGACTTGCAAATTACAGAAGTAAGACTCACAGGTCTATAATTTAAAGGATTATTTTTATTTCCTTTTTTAAACAAAGGCACAACATTAGCCTGTCTCCACGAGTCGGGAACAATCCCTTCTCTTAATGACCTATTAAACAACAAAGTTATCAATTCTCCAAGTACCTCAACTACTTCCATCAGTACTCTAGAATGAATCCCATCAGGACCGGGAGACTTTGTAATGTCTAAACTCTTAAAATGATTTACCACTTCTTTAACTGTGTATGTATGTATGTATGTATGTATGTAGACCTATGTATGTATGTGTGTATAATGTAAAATATCTGAAATTTTTTGTTATTGTTAATTAGAATCAATGTGATGATATATTAAACCTGTAAGGCAATTACTGCCCATAAAACCAGGAGGGCAGATGCAAATTCCTGTTTCCACTTCGCAAACACCTCCGTGGTAGCAGTTGTCGCATACTCCTAAACAAGTCGGTGGTCCCCATTTTCCCGACGGACAAGCTAAAAAGGAAAAAAAAAAATAAGGCATAGTCTGTATTGAAATATCCAGAAATTAAATCATTGAGATTAGTAATAAATAGACGTTATCGTAATACTGTAATGCTACTCTCATCATTAATTTGGGGTAATAATGTTCTACATTTTATGTTACATATATAAATTCGCACCACTGGCTACTATATACTGTGAAACATTATGAATAAAGACCTGTCTGTAAATTTAAATATTATAAATTAGAAAACATAGAAACATTAATTTACCTCGAACAATAACTTTGATGAAAGAATGCTGTCTTAGCAACCGTTGTCCGCTTGGA
>NW_022731321.1:0-802 GCF_011630105.1 Anneissia japonica | reverse complement strand
TAAAGGTCATTAAAAGATACCTCAGAAGTCGGGAAAGCTCATATTTCCGGTCATCTGGGAATCAAAATTTTCCCGGGGGAGGACCCCGGACCCCCTTTCATTTTTGGGTTTATGAGAAAATGAAACCCCCTATTTCAAATCCTGGATAAGCCCCTGGAAAGGGAATTATACACTGATCATTTATTGCCATTACACCTAAACAACATAATACTGTACATATTTACAGCGATATAGACCAATATAAAGTCACATGACACAAAAGATCAAAAGGTCAAAAAATCAAACTTACCAAAAGTTGTCGTGTTTAGTATCATTTGAAAGCTCTGCCAATGAATAGTTATGTTTTCCGGTATATACATATCAGAAACTGTGTAGTTTTTCATATATTGTCCTGTAAATCTAATTATCAAATAGAACAAAATCCCACAAACACACTCTTTGGCTGATTTATTAGAAGAGGTCAGTCCAACTACGACCCATCATTTTACTATAAAGGTTTGACCAGATATGTACACCTGTGTACTTTCTGGGGAAATGCTTAGTTCCTCCAAATCCAAATGAACCCAGGATAGGCCAGGGGCCCCACTCTTACTCTATGGTGGCCAAGGCAAATACAGTATGTTGTGTTTTCCTACTTATTGATGATTTTACATACATGAACAATGGACCGCAAGTTACATGCTGTATAATATATTTGATTGGGTGATTGATTTGTTATAACATTAATAGGCATGGTTCTCCCAGTGGTGCAACGACGAGTTGTGGGTCCCGGGCCGAAACAATGTTATGAGCACCATGCATA
>NW_022731320.1:0-699 GCF_011630105.1 Anneissia japonica | reverse complement strand
ATGGTTCATCTTTGAAAGCACATAATCATATTTAAATAAGTACAAAATCACTTTCAAAACCTTTACTGGTTATCATACTATTACAAAAGAGGGATATACCCATTCAAAATAGAGATCTCTCTTTCTCTATTAATGGAGATATATTTACAGTTTTGCTCTTCATCTTTGAAATCACATAATCATATTTAAACAGTACAAAATCACTTTCAAAACCTTCAACATTACACATATCTTTAAAAACACCAAAACCCTTTTTATTAGATTGGTGAATTTTGTATCATGTGACAGATCATTACTCATCATGAAAATTGGTGCACTTTTAGTTCCACTCATTTTGCTCCATTGAAAGCCTCAAATAAATACAATCTTTTCATTGTTTAAAAGACTCTGAAATACCAAATAATAAGGATCTATTTTGGGTGTTATAAAAACAAATGTTTTTTTTTTATTTGCACAATAAAGAAATAGAGAGAATATTTTAATTCAATGTAAGATTGACTGTGTCATTGAACTTGGCTCTGCCTCATTGAATGGAATATTCAATCTTCTACAACTCATAAAAAAAATATTCATTCCTAGGCACTTATAAAAAAAAAATCATTATTTATATGCTTTCTTTTACCCCACCTACTTTATTACCACAAGCCATGATCTGAATTGCATTGCAATGCTTTGGTCTGCCGGCCTTTGGAAGAAATC
>NW_022731319.1:0-611 GCF_011630105.1 Anneissia japonica | reverse complement strand
TCATATGCATTAAATCCTATTATTTATACTTCTTAGCACCTACAACACTAGCGCCCACTACATCATTGACAACTGAAGGTACGTTCTTAACTTAATATTATGTTATATATGATAAAACTTATCAATAACAACTAACAATTTAGATTTTCATTGATTTACACCTTTGAGTTATGTTATAAGAAATTCACTACTGTTTGATTTTTCTATAAGTAGTGAATCACATTAATTTATACCTTTCAGCACCTACGACTCTACCAACGACAACGTCAGTGACAACTGAGGGTACGTTATTAATTTATGAATATGCTTATAATATACTAAAAATTATTAATAATAACTAAATGTTTTTGAACGTCATTGTTATATTCTTTGAAATATTTTACAATAAATTAATTACTGATTTTTAATTTACATTCATACTAAGTAATTTCTTTTTATATTCTCAGTACCTACAACACTACAGCCGACAACGTCAGTGACAACTGAGGGTACGTACTTAATATTGTATATGCCTAAAGTTATTAATAATAATTAAATGTTTTGATAACATTATTATATTGCTATGAAATGTGTTATATTACATGAGCTACTGTTTAATAATTTCACATGCA
>NW_022731318.1:0-1027 GCF_011630105.1 Anneissia japonica | reverse complement strand
ACCTAGAGGCCCATATTCTAAAAATGTTCGCACCTCAGTCCCAACCATGGTGGGGCTGAGGTTGTGTAGACTTTTACGCACCCCCTACCAGCAAATCCTGTGTCCACCCCAGGTTCTATTACTAATAATACTATTCATAAACTTTTCTCAATGCATTACATTTTGTTAATAATAATTATGAGACAATGAAAATATGACTTACCATAAATAGAAATGGTAAATGTACAATTGCCAGTGTTATCATAATTATCAGTAGCATTACATGTTACAACAGTGCTGACATCATTAAATGTACTTCCACTTATATAATCACATACTGGTGTGAAAGATTCTCCAGAGTTGTCTGTAACAGTGGGTGCTGTCCAGGTGACATTTGCCCAGCAGTTCTCGTCACCTGTTACGTTTTGGTTTGGTGGACATTCAAGATCTGGGGGCTCACAATCTAATTATAATCCATAAAATTCTGTTACTGCAACATTATTAAATTAATTTGTAGAATTAAATTGCTTAACATTGAAACATGCTTTTTTTTAAATAAATATTTTGAATATGCACCTGTGAGCAATAGAGATTAATCTTAACTACTGATAAGTACTTTTAATGATGTTTTTTATTCTTATTTGTTTCTCGTACCTTCAGTGAATATAGCAGTGTGAAATCAAACATTGTATGTTGATATAATTACCATTAATGTTACAGTAGTCTATTTAAATTGTTCACTGTACCTTTAACTTCAACAGTAAATTGACAATAACCAACATTCCCATTACAATCCGTTGCTGTATATCCTACAGTGTATACACCAAGGCTCAGTGGTTCTCCACTGGTGTAGTTAGCAGTTATGTTGACATCACTGCAGCAGTTGTCAGTTGCATTGGCTGGTTCCCAGGTGGCATTGACTGAATCTATTCCTAGGTCAGTGCACACCTCAAGGTCAACTGGGCAAGTCACATTAGGGACTGTCATATCTGTGCAGTGAATAAAATGTAAAGGTAAAGGTATTCCAATAAAAATATTAAGCCAATAT
>NW_022731317.1:0-931 GCF_011630105.1 Anneissia japonica | reverse complement strand
TAGGCCTATTTTTTTTTTTTTTGGTGTGACTGCCGGACGTGCTCTGGTCGATGAGGGGAGCTTGACAAAACCGACGGGGGCGCTTAAGCCCCCCTGGCGCCGCCACTGCATGTGCTGTGTACATGTATTGCTCGTTACAACAGGATATTCTGTCGCAGTCACATGATATGCTGTGGCGTGGCACGTGTGGCATGCCGCTGTCTCGTGGCACTGTTGCGTGGCACAATGTGTGCCACTTTTGTAAATAGTTCTATACAGTACTTACACCTTGGTTGAGGTATCTGATCAACAAATTGAGTAAGAATGATCTTCCTGAGCGAAATATGCCAGCACATGACAAAACCATCACTGGCAAATCTTCCAACTGTGGTTGCGTCAAGACCATTTCAAGGGCTTCTTCATTTAGTATAAGTTTTTCTCTTGTAACCTCTGCTATCTGTACTGGATACCCATCTGACTCCTCTAAAATAAATACAGAAATATGAATACATTTATTATTAATTACCTTCACCAAGGAGGTATGATTAACTTTGGGGAAGAAAAGTTACAATATCAAGGTATTGATCTGTGTATGAGCAGAAGTATGGACATGGAGCGATTGCTTCAGTTCAATTTGTAATTAAGGTTAAGATTTCTATAATCAATGGGAAAAAAGTCTTTCTCTGCATCTACGGAATGCACATTAAAAATTATATAAACATTATTTATACAAACGATATAGTAAACTGTACCTGTGATAGTTATTAAAATCATTTATTCCAATCTTTATATTTTGATAAGTATGATTGCACCAGAACCTAAAATACCCAAAATAGTCAGTAAAATAAACTAATCACATGACCTATGATTCAGAACCAATAAAACTTCAACAATTTATAGAATTGTCTTACCTTGTGTGGACATCCCTGAACCACTCTGATCATTATAGTCC
>NW_022731316.1:0-526 GCF_011630105.1 Anneissia japonica | reverse complement strand
GTAATCATTAGTGGTCGTGGGACTAGTTTGGGCCCTACCTAAGCTGGTCGAACGTTTCGTTTTGGGTCTATACCCTAGCTGCACTGATGAGGCCTGGAAGGCCGAAACGTATCCGTCTGCAGGTATTGGGATTCCTTCCAGTGGATGCTTAGTTTATTTTGTCATTTTGATCGGATTTTCTCTACTGTTCCGTTTTAATTTTAATTTTATATATATATATATATATATATATATACCATTCATTAGATTTGCCACTCTGACCAGTTATTTATGCCAATTTGCTTATGTCAGACTTAAGGCCTCCTTATAAACTATTGCTAGTGATAAGACTGTGTAACCTATTGTTTATAGATCTGGTGATCACCCATTGTATAGTCTTATGTATTCTGTTAAGTTTCTCATTGATACTCATGCGCTGACGAAGGTAACAGGAGTTGCCGAAAATTTCGCTAATAAATATTTCTATGTCTCCTACAAGTCAAAGTAACGTAGCAGTTTATTTTGTCTGCGTCTACCTACTGATTTA
>NW_022731315.1:0-903 GCF_011630105.1 Anneissia japonica | reverse complement strand
GCTGTTTGGTGACAACATGGCGCCCATGCGCCAAGTTGGCCAAACTCTCTCTATCTACGGCTCTGCTTATTATTATCTCTATGGAGTAGTCGTATGAAGGTACCATATCCCCGACAGTTGGCTATGCAGCCAATATGTACCCTTTGAATACAAATTGAAGACAAGTGAAGATATAAAGGCAGTCGACTGTCGGGCCTTACGAAAATGACCAATTCATTCCAATTGGAAATTGAATTGGATTCAATATGAGTCAGTTGGATTGTAATTGGAATGAATTGGATCCAATTGGTTCCAATTAAGAAAAAAATATTCCAATTGGAATTTTGGAAAAAATCCTATTGAGATCAATTGGATAACAAATGTCCAATAGGATTTTTTTTTATAAATCCAATTGGAATTAATTGGATGACAAATGACCAATTAGAAATTTGAAAAATCCAATTGGACAATTAATCTCCAATTGAAATTTTTTTTAAATCCAATTTGATAACAAATACCAATTGAACTAAAAAAAAAAACAAATCCAATTGGAACAGATTTCCAATTGGATTATAAGTATCCAATTTGGATTTTTACTTATTCCAATTGGATAAAAAATATCCAATTGAATTGCCTTTAAATTCCAATTGGATAAGAAATATCCAATTGGATTGTCTTGAAATTCCAATTGGATAGCAAATATCCAATTGGATTGTTTTTTAATTCCAATTGGAAGAGAAATATTCGATTGGATTGTTTTAAAATTCCAATTAGATAACAAATATCCAATTGGATTGTCTTTAAATTCCAATTGGATAACAATTATCCAATTGGATTGTCTTTAAATTCCAATGGATAACTGTACTGGATCTGTTCTGAACATGCTTTTATCTGATAACTTTGGATGTTGTTGCTATGTGTTCA
>NW_022731314.1:0-721 GCF_011630105.1 Anneissia japonica | reverse complement strand
AGTGCATCACGCACTGAGTAGGCCTATTCAATACATATTCACGACAGGTTGGGCAAAATACATATTGGCCCCCTAATTGATTCTCCTGACGTAAATCCAGGTATTGTCTATTCCATCACGATAATAACTATTACCATTCAATACCATTCATCAACCTACTTGCAGTGAAGTGAATATAAAATGTATTCGTGAAGTTATGATGATCTGAAGTGTTTAAAAACGTACACAATAATAGTTAAACCAACTTTAAAATACCACAAACACAAATGTGCGTGACGATATTTTATTGCTTTTATAAATGTGATTTCAAAAAGTGCATTAGTGCATCGTATGTAAGGGCTTGTTTTGTTGGGGTTTTTTTTACTTTCAGCGTGTGGGAAATTGGTAATAAGTAAATTGTAATGAATATAATCAATATTATAGCCTCTAAAACCTTATTGAAGGGTCCTTTTAAAGTTTAAATAGGATTTTTTAAAGTTATATTTTTAGATCATTAGACCCGATTAGACCTATTAAATGAGCCCCCAATACTTAACTGCCCATACCTACGCCAAGACTGGACCTGAGTATTATTAGTGGTTACATAACGTTTGCTATGCATATATCATGCGCTAGAAGTGGAAGACCATAAGGTATTGGGAATGTGCCTCTCTCTAGTATCAGTGTAAAAGTGTAATGTATAGGATAGCGTGGATTTAAACATTTTCCTAATGGTAATGTT
>NW_022731313.1:0-947 GCF_011630105.1 Anneissia japonica | reverse complement strand
AGCATGAAACTGACAAGTGTTTTCTTGCTGTTTTTTTTCCGTTAAATTTTAGTTAAAAAAAAAAATAATAATAATAAAGGAATAAATAAAAGGACAAGAGAAGTCACGCCAGTGTTGACACACTGTGATTTGATTAGGCGCCCTCTATGGGCGGTCTCTCGATACTCCATCTTGGATTGATCGGACCGTTGTTTTGTTGGCTGTAATAAAGCTTTGTTGTACACTACTGCTAGTGTGTCCGATTGTAGTCTTTGTACTGTGGTTGTTTCTTTTCCCCACTGGCGTAGGCCTGGACGACCTTGTTTGGGTACCACCAAGAGACGACAGGCCACCTAGGCCTATGTTGTGCGTGGCTGCTGCAAGGCTCGCACTTGATCGTAATTTTTTCGGAGATTATGGAAGCATTTCTTCTTCGCAACTATCACTGGAAGATATCTTATTTGCACATCTTTTCACAACAGAACTGATTCGTTTCCTATCAATAAATCTCCTATAATATGTAGCCTAGGGTGAAACCCTGCGTTCTGTAGGTTTTCAAAACTACCTTCTTCAAATATTAAGTGCCTTGATGTTTCCGCTAGGCTACGGTCAAAACCATCTAAATTTTGCCATTACTTGGCACATTCTGATATTCTTTTCCAGCGTATTTCTGTCATGGGCTGAATGTATTCTGTTGATACTGAATCTAAATGTACAATACATCTTAATTCTTGTGAATATCGTTTCCTTCTTTTCTTCGTCTTCGCCTGCTTACGCTCTGTCATGTTGGTTTGTTATTGTGTAAATAGCTGAAGCGTGAAGAAATCCTTCCTCGCTTATTGGTTAAGCCATGTCACATGCCTTTGAAACCCTGGTCGGCGCATGAATTTCTTCGGCCGTACATTAACAAAATAGTTCGTATTTTAAACAGAGAATACGACAATACTGCTGGATTTTACGTGGAGAAC
>NW_022731312.1:0-1070 GCF_011630105.1 Anneissia japonica | reverse complement strand
CTGGAAAGACATCGACAGGAGATCCGACAACTCGAACGACTTCTGAGCGACGAAAAGAGGGAGAATTCGGGTGAATCCAACGATAGAATGATTTCGGAACTAAGCAACGAACTCAAAACGGTCATCGACGCGCGCGATAGACTGGTGAAAGAGAACACCGAAATGGAAATGAGGCTATCGGAATCGGACAAAAGTCTGTCGAATTTGTACGACGAATCGATGAAAAAGGTTGTCCATCTCGAAGAATCCGTGTTTTCGAAGAACAAGGAAGCGGACGAATTGAGATCAGATTTGACGAAAGCGAAGATGGAGATGGACGAGATCAAAAGACAACTCAACTTTGCCAATAACAAAGTGGCGGAGGCGTATTCCGAAGTGACTCGAATCGTCGAGAACTCGGAAGACGGCCGATCGCACGAGGAATGTCGAGAACTTCTCACACGACGCCTCGATGAAGTGGAACGTTCGTTGGAAAAGGAAAGGATGAAGTTGGCCGATTGTGAGCAAATGAACAAAGAATTAATTCGACATATATCCTATCTGACAAACGAAATAGAAACAGTAAATTACGGCAGAAGTGTAGAGGTAAGCAAATTGCGCCGATTACTGAACGATTGCAGACGCGAAGGGTCTCAACGACAACGTCGGGAACCTCCCGGTCGCCGTAACGTCGGTCCCAGCTACAACGTCGTCGACGACGCATGTTCCGGAAGTTCTGCGTGCGAATCCGAAGAGGAAGTGGACGATGACGTTAGCGAAGACGTCCTCGTCGGCAACTCCGAAGAGAACGAAAACCCCCGTCCCATCCCGTTTCTTCGTGGACTACCGACCGAGCTCCACCGCCTACGGAGGGTTGATCGGAGAGGACGAATGTTCGTTTCATCAGCTTCTGAACCAAGCAAGACGGTTCGTCGAGTCCGAGGACGAAGTACCGGAGGCGGCGAAGAGGTTGTCCGACAGGTACGGTTCGACGGCCTTCGCGCCGACCGTGGTTTACGCTGATCTGCCCACGCCGGCAACCAGATCTCTCGCGAGGTTGATAGCGTTCATAGGAAAGATTCCCGGCGTGA
>NW_022731311.1:0-549 GCF_011630105.1 Anneissia japonica | reverse complement strand
GAATAAGGCTTTCCTCCCTAATCATAGGAGGCCCAAGTCAGCTCCCACGGCAGCATACTGTTATATATGTGGGGGTTCGTTCCCTCACAAAGGACACTGCCCCGCTGTGGGACAGTCATGCAGTCATTGTGGGAAGCAAAATCATTTTGCATGTGTGTGTCGCTCCAAATCTTTCAAACAGGAGAAAGTGGTCCGTGCTATTGCCAGCACTCCACAACCAGCGAATGATGCTAGGTTGAATTATACCTCTGCAGATTCCGAAGATGAATATTCTTTTGGACTAAGTAGCGATGTCAATTCTGTTCAATTTGCAAAAGCCAAGCCACCGAAGGTGATGTTAAAGGTCAATGACATTAACCTAGATATGCTAGTTGATAGTGGATCATCTGTAAACATTGTAAATAGTGACATAGCAGCCAAACTTCATGTACCAATTACAAGGTCAGCTGCAACCGTTTATCCATATGCTTCATCTACTCCACTTAAAGTTCTAGGTGAATTTACCACTACTGTTGAATCTAGCAAGAAGATTGTGCTCGCTAAGTTTTT
>NW_022731310.1:0-1170 GCF_011630105.1 Anneissia japonica | reverse complement strand
GGGAGGGTGGGTGTTTCTTTAATAACAAAATTATGATAAAATACACTACTACAGTAGTAAACTGGTAAAAAAGGGGGATTGGGCCTGAAGTCTCAGCTAAAACAAAGTTGATGTCTCAATGATTTACAGTACTACAAATTTGCTATCAGAAACAAAGTTTATAGAATTACTACTTAAAGCCCCATTACCGGCAAATTTTTAGTTAAGAAAAATCTGATTTTTATATATGTTATAAAGATTTATAAATATCATACAAAATTGGTAGTTCAACGGAATTTAGACATTCCTAAACATGAAAAAAATGTATCCAACACTGCTAGGCTAGGCCTAGCTCACCTCGATTTAGGTTCTGTTATCACACATAAAAGCGTCCGACATGATATTTTCCGTTGCTAGTATTGACGCTTGTGAAATCTAATATTTCATTGGAATTATTTCAAATGTGTTAAAAAATTATTTTGACCGAGATTTTGACATATACACAAACATATCTCAGGCCTACTCGATTGACCGCAGTTTGCGAGGTACAAAAACTAATCTCATTAGAGAGGGCGCAGTTTATTGACTGTATAAAGTATACATCAAAGCGAGAGCATTCCAGCTGATGCGATCTACAACCTCTGAATTTGCCTAGTAACGAAGAATTCGTTCAGAAAATGATAGTCTGTATTTCTCTTTTTTTTAAAATTCTTTTGCGTAAAAACTAAAATTTGTGCCAATATCTTTCCATGGTTTATAATAATTAGAGTAATGCATATGCATTTTTAGTGAAATTCTGCCGGTAATGAGGCTTTAAGCATTCATTAATTAATGACAAAAGTTAGGGTTTTTTGATTAGCTAAATGATTAGAGTCCCCTCAAGTTACTACAGTATATGGCAATATATTTAAAAATTGTTTCCATAATTTTATACATTAGAAACAATGTAAACAAGCATGGGGGTGTTTTTTTTCAATATTAACAAATATTCTATAGCATAAATTTGTAATAATAGCCAAAGTAAATTATTGTATTTGATTAAAATTTTAAATCTTAATAATTCAATATCCTAGTTAATATATATGTGTGTGTTGTATTTTTCATGTTGATTTTGTAAATGGTGGGTTGCCACTTTTATGAAATTGAAGGGCCAATAATGTTATCAAACTAGAATGTATAAATTATATTTTT
>NW_022731309.1:0-3042 GCF_011630105.1 Anneissia japonica | reverse complement strand
TTCCCGTGGGTATATTTTGGTAAACTTTTTGTATGTTTTAGATATAAAATTTAACTATATATATTAATAAAAAAAACGTTTTGTTGCAATTATGTCCAACTTTGGTGCTTCAAATCCGTATTTCTGGTGGACTACTAATACTGGCGTTCGCTACGCCGCGCACAAGTTCACACCACTCGATTAACGTTACGCTAGCGCAAGTCGTTGTGTCTGAACCTAAGGATCCAAAGGATTAAATTTCAGGTATAGGCCTAATTGAACATCATGCTTCCTGATTATCAGTGGGCTAATTAGGTATAATGTAAAAAAGCAGGGTCCAACCGCAGAACCTTGTAATAAGTTGTGTAAGTAATCTGTTGTAATTATGAATAAAATAACGTAAAATATGAAAGAATAAAGGAAGAGGGAAGAATATGAAAGGAACTCGGAGCTGCTGAAATATACCGAAAATATACAATGTCATTGCATTACGTTTTTGTCAAAATTTGAAGACAATAATCGTCAAGGTCACGGTGCCGGCAGCCTCATTTCATAATTCAAAATCGAATCGGACCAAGGTTAAAAATGTCCCACACGAATAAAATAACGAGCGATACTATAGGTAAAGACAACTTGAATCCTTGCTTCGAAAAATGTATCCATTCGTAGAAGTCTTATGCAGATAAGCCTATCCAATAGTGACGTTAAAGGGTCATGACCAAGACATACGTCATACTTTAGATTGACGAAAATTAAAATTTGTTAAATACATCATTTAAGTCAGTGATGTAGGTCTACTGTTTTACTGTACTGTATGATTGATCTTTTTAGGAATCGCTTCAAAATTGAGGGGCGCTTATTCAAACGGGGCGCTTAAGAAAATGTTCACGTTAGGGGCGCTTATTTGCGCGAGAACGGTAGTTGTCTTAGCCACAGTAGACCGAAATATTCACCAAAGATGACGTCATCACATTTCAGCCGAGTGGGTATGATTTTGTCAACAAACCACAAATAGCCATGCTAATGCAATAAACGGGGTCGAAAGTGGTGTTTATTAAATCGTCTAATATGTAATGAAGATAGCATATAGGCTAGGCCTATAATTTTTATAACAACGTATACATTTCGAATGATTTATATATTCATGAGTCTGAGGTTGATTTGATTTACAATTTCAATTCAGACTAAAAAATATGAAGTGTTTTGAGACTCCCTCAAGGGGGCTGGCCAACCGCTCTCGGGACTTCACCACATCCAGCGTTGACTATAGGCGATCTATGTTGATTTAGAGGTACACGTTGAGCTTAAATACTGTCACCAAGTCATTTTCTTGCAATTTCTGTATGAAATATTTAAACTATTAGACAAACCTAAATTGCTGAATAATGTAAATAAGATGTTTCTTTTGACTACGTTGGCCAATGAGTCAGAAGAACGTTGTTTGCTAGTCTAGGGCTAGGCCCGTGTTCATGCGACGAGGCTGCAAACATGTTCAAGTTTTCCAACTGTATATTTCACTCCATTTTAAATCTAACGGGTCAAAATTCTGACGTTTATTAAAGAAATATTTACCTTTCGATAAGTTGTTTTATGATAAAATTTAAAAATGTATAAAGTTCGAGGAGTTTTAAAACTGTCGAAATTTAGTCTAGCGGAGACTTATTATGTGAAAAATGGTAAAAATGGCCCAGGAAAAAATGGCCCGGTAAAAATGGCCCCAGTAAAAATGGCCCCAAATGACAAGTAGGTAAAAATGACCCCAATGAAAAAATTCAGTAATAGAAATGATTTTTTTTTTAAATCTTCAAATATTCAAATACTGTTATAAGCAAGAATTGAATCAAAAACAAATACAGTTAAACAACAGATGAAAATTGTACTGAGAGATTATCGGAAAACAATGGCCATTGAATAACATTTTTTGATAGTAAAAATAAGTTTTAAAAACGTTATTCCACTAACAAAGTAGAGGAATGACATATATACAGTACTTCAACTACCAAATGCAACTCATAGATAACCACAAAATTCACTTTTGTTATGTATCAAATGAAATAACTTTACATGTTATAAACAGTGCAAATAAACAGTAGTTAAAGCATGTGGATCAATTGTGTGTTTGAATCACAAGTTCATGTATGGGAAAGGGAGAGGCTTACTGTTTTTGTTAATCAAATATTGTTTTTAAAGTAAACTGAATAATTAAGAATACATTTATTTAAGCAACTTCTTTAATTGCATAGGCCTACTTGGTTTTTACTCCCCGCCAAGTAAATTTAAGTGCCTAAAACTATACTAAAAATGTAAACTGAGATACTATATATACACAGTTATGTAAATATGGCAATTATGCTAAGAATTAAAATGGCGTGTAATTGTGAGGAGGGTAATTATGGTAGGATTAAATGGTATTGCTAAATCCCACAAACCTCCCAAAAACACACTGTAGAAAACCAAACAATTCAATTGTGATTGACTCACAAGGTATATATGAATAAGAAAATTAAGAACCTATTTTTGGTTAAAATGTTGATTTTTTTTGTGAAAAAATACTTGCAAATACACCACAAACCTCCAAACACACTGCGAACCTATCCAAATCCTTTATAATTATGATTGTAGAACTCTCTTTTTATAAAAAAATAAATAATAATAATTTAATGTTCATATAAACTCATTGTTTGTGGGGTTTACCAATACCCGGATTAAATTTCTTGAAAATCGTGATTCCGCTTCCATGAAATTGGCCACAAATAAATTATTTTAGTATTAATAAATGCATGATTTATGTTGATTTATTGATTATGTTGTTGCTATTAAACATTTAAATGGGAAAAAAATAAAAAGTGTTATTAATGGCTTTTTTTAATCTTTGAATATTTTATCATTGAATATGTAATTCCTACAAAAAGTAAAATGTAAATGGCAATTTATTTGATGTTAAATTCCTTTTAAAAACTAAATTATTTTAGTTAAAAAAATGCATATAATGATATAAAAAAAATCAGTTTTAATACAGAATTTTATTATTGGGGCCATTTTTACCTACCTGTCATTTGGGGC
>NW_022731308.1:0-1588 GCF_011630105.1 Anneissia japonica | reverse complement strand
AGGGGGGTTCGCTGAAAAAAGGGGGTTCGCCCGAACCCCTAAAAACCCCCCTGGCTACGGGCCTGTCAAGAATCGTTGTGCCTAAGACAAACACAACTTTTTATGGTGATCCATCCTGCACTTGTATCATCTAAGTTCTGTAACAGTTTTCAAGAATATATCATGGTAGGCCTATCAACAACATTAATTATTTTAAAAAAAATCACATTTTAAATTTTCCTGGATTTTCTTTTTGGGACTAAGTAGAACCCCTCATTTACGTACGGCACGGGCCCAGAGCCGTTCGTAAATTCGGGTATTCGTAAAATCGGGGTTGACCCAAATTCCTATATATTTGCACTGATACTACTTACACTGGCATAAACTAGGCCTAGGCTAGGCCTACAGGCTTACGTCTGAGGGGGGCCTAGGCCTACAGTTGGCAGCTTCTAAGCATTATGATCCCACTCTAGGCCCTGCACAAATTTGTTTTTATCGGACATTTTTACCTTCTAAATACCTAGATCGTGGATTTTATTCCAACACAACTTCCATAGATACTTGTTTATTATATATATTGATCATTCAATAAAACAATCAAGCACTATGTTGAATTTTAAAGCTGAAAACGACGTTTGAAAGAGAAGTAAAATTTGTCACATGCACCAAGGTAATTCCTTGCATGCACATGTGTGAAGGCATAAAAAACTTTGAAGAGGCCCGTTAGAGGGCCTCCTTCACTTGAGCATTACATAGTACTGTATAGTATGGTGTGTTGTGTTGTATGCATGGTAATAACAGGTACAATTCGAGGGTTTTTTTTTTATAATCTTTCGCTTCAATTTTTATGACGTCATCACCTTTATATTACGTTCGTAAATTCGGGAATTTGTAAAATCGGGGTTCGTAAAATCGGGGTTCTACTGTACTGTCTTGTCCACCATCCCAAATTACCTGTTCGCTTGTGGCTGGGCAAAATGTGTATCGCGTTCCTTTACTCGGTAGGGGTCCTAGATTGGGTTAGGATGGTGAAGGTAACCGCCCTGAGAGATTCTGCATATTCATTTTGTTGTACCATTTTTTTTTTGTATTTTCATTTTTGTTTTGTTTATTTGTGTATTTGTTTAAGTATTTTATTTATTTTATGATGTGAAGCGCACAGAAAATTTTCGAGCATTATGCGCTGTAGGCCTTACAAGCGTATTATTATTATCATTACGTTGTCAGAGCCTATCTTAAGTTGAAGAATAATTTTTTTCTTGTTTTAATAAAACAAACATGATATCTATGGCCAGATTACTAGAGTCATTGTCATAAATCAAAACAAGCATTTTCAGTATTTTATCGACACAATTTTCAGTTGAAGGTAAATAGATGTATATTCTGGCATTCCCGACCATAATCAAGTCTCAAGTTTGGGACGATGTGAATATTTTAAGGCATCTAATTTTTGTTCACTATAAAAGACAAATTTATATAGAAATATGTACACGGTATGTTCTGATGGATATATACAACAGAAGGCCCCGGGTTTTATATATAGGCCTATACACACAAACACACACACACCCACACACCCACACACACACACACACACACACATGTATAT
>NW_022731307.1:0-1019 GCF_011630105.1 Anneissia japonica | reverse complement strand
CGTCGATAAGACGATCCTGACTCCGTTCTTGATTCTCTTTAATTAAAATGATGTTACTGTGATAAGAGAATAATAAACACAAGTGATTGGTTGTACATAGTTTGGAAATCCATAATGCATTATTTTTATTACCGTACGTAATTAGGCCTAATAATCCAAAGAACTGGAGTAATTTTCCCTGTATAAAAAAACTCATTGAACGCAAGTAAATAATGCATGTTGATCAGCTTTAGTAGATGGGAGCACCCTCAATAAATACGATTGTAAACAAATCCGAAATTAATTATACATGCGTGCATGTTATCGGCTAATTGCTTTCAACATTCATTACTGTTTGCGTACTAGGCCTAGTTGTGGGCCTATGATAATCCATTATCATTTCGTTTCGTAGATATAGGCTAATCTTTATAAGATTCAAGCTAAAATTAATTAGAGTCGCCAATTAAACATGTTATTCTGATAGTGTTATCGGTTATCAGAAGAAGAAAAACGCTGAAATATAATAATCAAAATTAAGGTCTGACGTCATCAATTTATGACAATAGCTTGCGAACTTGATCTATGAGGTTGAAACGCACTCACATAAAGATGCTACTGAAGACCAGATGGGTTCAAAATAGAAACATATAGCAGGATTTAAAGTCAGAAAGTAAAATTGATCTGACAATTAGTTCCTGATAATGTGCTGATTATGTGGATTTTGAGTTGGCTATTACATTGGATTATTATCTTGCTCCTTGAGGATAGGTACGCCTGTTAAAGGTGAGTGTTAAACTTCGGTCCCTAGACTGCTATGCCAAACATTTCTTTATTCTTATACATATAATGTATTGTTCAATGTATTATGTACAGTGTATCGAATATACTAATCTACCTAACGAGGTTCGAGTGCAAAATGCGCTGATATAATTTCATGCACTAAACTGTGGAATTTCCCCCATAGGCATTGTTCCAATGACTGGGGTAATAATGTGGAAAGCGCTCTGAGAAAGAAAACCCCTACATATTATTATTATTAT
>NW_022731306.1:0-617 GCF_011630105.1 Anneissia japonica | reverse complement strand
ATTAATCCTTCTAATAATTGTGTTAATAACAAGTATTATATTACTAACGATAGGCTATTATAGGAAGGAGGACTATCGTGTATTCGTGCTATTGTTGCAATTTAATATTCTCATTTCGAAAATGATGTCATATACTAGCCAAATAGTTCACTACTGAATTAAAAATACTGAATACTGTAATTAGGTTCTGTATATAGTATACACGGTTGTGGCTGGGACTCTCAACCTTGTGGTTGGGGGTTCGAAACACCCGTGAAAGTTGCTTGTTTCAATCATGCCAAAGATCTCTCTACTTAGGAAGAAAAATGGGTACCGGTACTACCTGTTAAGATGTTGGGTCATTGATTTACTAGTTTTGTGCGCTGACTACACCCACACGACTAGGTATACTCATACTCCTCAGGGAGCAAAGAAATCATGACCAGTGGTAACACTCTCTCATCTTTGAACTGATTATTATTATTATTATTATTATTATTATTATTATTATTATTATTATTATTATTATTATTATTATTATTATTATTATTATTATCATTATTTATTACATGATTGCACACCTTCCAAGGCCGCAACTTGGAAGGTACTGCTCAATACGTGAACTCTAATGTGTTTTT
>NW_022731305.1:663-1680 GCF_011630105.1 Anneissia japonica | reverse complement strand
GGGACAAGGTGATCAACGTGTTTCCTCTCTTCTCCGGTGCGCACGACGACAGGGAAGTGGAAGACAACATCCGAATGGACGAGAACAGGATAAGGCGGCAGAGATTGCGGCGTTGCGTCGAGGAGGTCGTCGGCGACAACGTTCCTCGCTTCGTCGACCGACGCACTCTACCCGGAGATCTCGAACTCGGAGTCGTCGACATGGACGCGACGGACGCGTGCGCCTGCACCGTGCTTTGAAAAATAAAAAAAAGGTTCATAAAGCGTCCGTTATCGATACCTTCTCTCACAATGCGATCGAATCTGAAACTGTGAAGATAACTATTCGAGAATGTCGACTACCGAAAGCAGCGAACGTCGAGTGCGCCTGACCCTCCGCGATATACACGGAGGATACGAAGTATCTATCATCGACGAAGACGTGGAGAGATTTACCGACTGGTCATCTTCGATCTCCTCGTATTTTACTCCCGAAGACGGTGTCGACGTCGAATACAGGCTGTACTTGTACGTCGATCACACGTTCGAAGAAGGTGCGTTTGGACGCGAGTTGTGCCAGCTGAAGGGAAGCACCACGCTCCAGGTACGCAACGGCGTACATCTGCAATGTCTCGTGCCGGATCTGAACAGGGAGGTATACTTGGATAAGGACGACACTCTGGTCGCCGCCATCCTGAGAAGGGGGGACAAAGTGGTCGCGCAAGTCGGCAAGCTCTTCGACAACCTGTCATGGACCAACCTGACTGCCGATCAGATCTCCAGGAGTCATAGTTTCATGACCCTCGTTCGTGCCAACGAAACTTCCAGAGGTATCCATACCACTCGGAATTAAATAAAGTACATGTTGTTGTTGTTGTTATAACGGAGACAGAAATGAAATAAAAGTAACAATGTTAAAAAAAAATATTTTGTACGTTTGTTTATTTCAGACCGTTATGTTGACAATGACGACGACGACGAATGCCGAAAGGATTTGGATTCGATGCTCCGAACTTTCGACAGAAAGGTATCTATGTGC
>NW_022731305.1:0-519 GCF_011630105.1 Anneissia japonica | reverse complement strand
TACGTTTATGTGGACGAAGGGGCGCGATCGCAGATCGAAAACGAACGCGACACGTCGGTCCCGTCCGTCGTCGGGTGCGGTCCTCCGGGATCGTCTTTCGAGGAAGCGTTGACCCTATCGTTTCCTCTCTGACGGTGGACTGTTTCCTTGCTGAAACGAGATGATAAAGGCGACGACGAAGTTTGGAGGGACGCCGCCGAGTGCGAGGTCGTCATTCGGGTGAAGATGGACCGATGTTTCGTCATGATCGATCTTTTCTCCGGATAATGGAGAAAATAAAAAGTAAAAACACACAAAGCATATTTTCTGTTTCATGCATTCTTTATTATTCTATTAACGATAATTTATTATATATTTTAACGATTTTTTGTTCAACATCTGTACACACGCGTACCCTCTTCGATATCTCCGATCGACAGACGTCTTTCCGTCGTCGTCCGGCACACCGGGCAAATTCCAAGTCGGTAAGAGCATCTTTTGCAGGAAACGTAATGATAACAAGGCGTCGTCACCACCTCG
>NW_022731304.1:0-577 GCF_011630105.1 Anneissia japonica | reverse complement strand
ACATTCACGCCCCCTCTGGCTGGATCCGCCCCTGAATTATGCGAGCGGAAGTACAAACGCCACACACACACATCGACACACCCCCCACCCACACACACACACACACCAACACACACCCACACCTACACACACACACGTCGTTCTTTTCGAGAGGCGAGGGTAATCATCTCTCCTCAGAGAGGCGAATGTAATCACCTTTTCCTCTAAGAGCTCTTTCGGAGAGGCAAGGGACTCAGAAGAAAGAGGGTGATAGGAAAGGAAGACAGGCGAAGGTAATCACTTCTTCTGGGAGGCGAGGGTGTCACCACTCTTTCGGAGAGGCAAGGGTAATAACAAAGGAAGAAAAAAGGTGATAGGAAATGAAGGTCTTGGCAAACTGATGAACGACAATGGAGAGAGATTTCGATATCTGTACGGAAAACGATTTCATCATTGGAGGATCTATTTCAAAATATAAAGACATATCATGCATAAATAAACATGGTTTTTTTAAACTCGGAAAACAAAGAATAAGATTGACCACATCACAATAAATAGAAAATGGAAGACATCCCTCAAGATATCAAGGCGAAAAGAG
>NW_022731303.1:1894-4038 GCF_011630105.1 Anneissia japonica | reverse complement strand
TATGATGACTTACATTGTTTACGTGCAATAACTAAATCCATCGTTATCTCATAGTTATGGTTGCGAAAACAACCACCCACGGTTAACGTGAGAAGTGGCTAGGAAAGGCAATGCGATTGTTCAAAATAGTATTTATTTACTTATCCTAGCGTTCTCCTTGGATTGTATGCTTTGAAATTTAAGTGATCCTTCATAAACCTTAGATGGCCCTAACATCGCAGGCTAGTTTGCTGGTTGAAAACCATCATGCATACCTAACCATGTCATAGATGTGCAGGGGCCTAGGCCTAACATTTGTTCGAAAAATCTCAATGTTTGCGGCCAGTATCCTTTACAGCATTAGCAAACCATTAAAGCAAAATTCTTAAGTTTAAATCCAATCAATGTGGTATAGTTTACTGGGAATTATGACCTTTACAGCAATAAACAAGGGACAGCGGTGATGGAAATCTCCATGTACAACACCGCTGTGTCAGTGGATTGTTTATATCCAATGCCCAAGTTAGGTCATGTGACACACATCGCTAAATCCCTCTATTGGCGGCGTACAAAGGCTTGACCTGCTTCTCACAAGAGTGTGTATGGTGGGAACCTGTGTGGAACGTTTCTTATTTAATTTACTGTTACTAGGCAACCTGCAGTACTGGATATATGGTAAATAATCAAATTTCCAGGACATTCAAGGACAATCATAAATTTACTTGCCTTATGAAGCATAATGTGTTTTCAAAAGTGTTTTCAATTCCATTTCCATAATTCTTAATAATAGGATGATTTTAAAGGTGTTATTATTATGATTTCGCCTTAAAAAAAATTGGGAAATTTAAAATTATTATAAACCAATAAAAAATATTAGAATTCCATTCCACCACTATTTAGAATTCCGTCCTGCCACCATAATGTAACATACATTATACCTTAAATAATGAAAAATTACTGGTGTCTGTTATGTCTCTCATTCACTCACTGAGACAAATGAACAACAAAGCCACATCTAAGTAATCCAAACCGGTTGTCTTTATTATCCACCATATTCAACAACCAACACAACCCACTCGAACTTTCCCTGCTCTTACAATAATAGAGGGCGATATACAACTTTGAGTACACTACATCCCTCCTTTTTTCAGATTACTCTATCCAACAATAGCTTAACAAACAATTAAAAATTTAAATAAAAACCGTTAAACCTTTTACAAGCATGTACTACAAGTCTTTGAAACAAACTGTAAATAGTCTACCAAACCAATATGCATTAATATTGCAAATTATGTTATTACAATAAACCTTATTCGGAAAAGTGAGTGCTGGTTTTTTTCTTTTACCGTTATCTACTTCACAATGTTATAATGATAGTTAACATAATTACCATATACTGTATACTATATCTGTGTGTATGATTTTTTTTTTAACCAACATAACAACATCATAAATCACTTTGACTACTTTTGAACAACATCCTTACAAACTATTATAACACAACATTTTTAATCACTACTACTACTCTCGTCATCTTTACAAATCGAGTCTATCCGGTTTCTTCCTAATACGCAGAGGATACCTCCTTTGCGGTTCTGGATTTTGGGTCTCATTGATTGTTGGACCCTCCTCATGTACAGTTTCCATTAAGTCATCGAATGCCGTATCCTCAACTGTGACGTCATCTGTTTGTGGTCTACTACCATAAAACTTCTTCACATGTGTAATATTTCGTTTCCGACGATGCCTGCTTGCATCATTCCGATCACTTATTATAGTGACTTGATTACCATATCTAGAAACTACGTCATACACTCTAGGTTCAAACTTTGTCGAGAACTTGTCTCTCGCTTCCTGGCGAAGAAGAACACTATCTCCTGGTCTAACATCGCTGTGACGTGCTTTACGTTTCACGTCCGTATACTGCCGTTCAACCTCCCCATTTGCTTGTGCCCATTTCGGTGTCACCTTCTGATGCTTAATTCCATTTACCTCTACAAAGTCTCTAAACTCTCCAGATATTAATTTGGGGATATTGTCACTGACAATGACTTGCGGTAAGCCATGTCGCGCAAACATAACTTCTAGTGAACGTACAGTTCTATCAGCTGTTGTACTTCTCATAATGTCTATTTCATAGAACCTACTGTAATAATCAACAACGA
>NW_022731303.1:0-1574 GCF_011630105.1 Anneissia japonica | reverse complement strand
AGATCAGTACTCATTAAAGGTTCTGGTGGTTCCGCTTGTCCTACCAACTGGCAGCCCGGACATTTCTTTACAAACTCTTCAACGTCCTTGTCCATTTTTGGCCACCATACTTTTGTTCTGAGTCTCTGTTTTATGTTAACGATTCCAGGGTGTCCCTCATGGCCAATCTCCATTATACTCCACCTCAGACTCTTTGGTACAACAATTCTTGTCCCCTTCATTACTAGTTTTCCTACTACACACAACTCTTGTGCTACGTGCCGATATTCTGGACACTTGTTTCCTTCCCATCTCCCAGTTGCAACACACTCATACAGATCACGCATCTTCTCATCATTTGCACACACTTCTCCGATCTCATCCATTGTCATAGCTTTGGGAATTGCTTTGACTGACACAAAGTTGACATACTCGTCCGTATCGTCGAATGGCAGTTCATCATTCTTTTGCTGTATTAAACGGGACAAAGAATCAGCTATGTTCTTGTTTCCCGGTCTATAGATTACCCTGAAATTGTATGGTTGCAACCGCAACACCCATCTTTCGATTCTTGCACTAGGTCTGGATTTTGACGAGTAAATTACTTCCAATGGCTTATGGTCTGTGACCAGCTCAAATTCCCTTCCAAAAAGGTACATATTAAATTTCTCCACTGCCCATACTAGGCCTAACGCTTCCTTTTCGGTTTGTGAGTACCTTCTCTCTGTCCCCGAAAGGCTTTTACTAGCATAACATATAGGTCTCCAGTCACCTTCCTGGAGCTGAAGGAGCACCGCCCCAAGCCCGACTGGACTTGCATCAGCTACTACCCTTAACTTATCAGAATGATTAAAATATGCTAGTGTGTCTTCTACCAACACATTTCGTAGGGCATTAAATGCATCTTGTTGTTCCTTTTCCCATTTAAATGGAACATCCTTTTTCGTCAACCGCCTAAGTGGTTCAGTTTTGGTAGCCAAGTCGGGAATGTACCTAGCACTAAAGTTTACCAACCCCAGAAAACTTCTCACTTCTCTGCTATCTTTTGGTTCTCTGGCTTCTCTTAATGCCCTTACCCTGGCCTCTGTTGGGCCAATCCCCTTTTGTGACAACAGATGTCCCATGAATTCTATTTCACTGCATGTAAACATGCATTTTTCTCGGTTGAGAGTTAGCCCTCTGCTCCTTAGGGTTTCCAACACCTTTCTCAGCCTTAAGTCATGCTCTTGTGTACTACGGCCATAAACTACAATATCATCAGCGATATTTTGACAACCCTCACAGTTCGCGAGTACTTGTCGAATGACGTGTTGGAATAGCTCAGGGGCTGAATTAATTCCAAACATTAAACGTTTGTATCTGTACAACCCAGCATGAGGGACAAATGTGGTAACCTCCATTGAGATACCCGGTTTCAATTCCAACTGATGAAATCCTTTGTTCAGATCCAACTTGGTAAATACCTTGTTCCCATTTAATTCACTAATTACTTCATCTACCGTTGGAATAGGATGTCTTACTCTAACAATTTCTTTGTTTGCACACCTCATGTCCACACACAGACGGATATCCCCATTTGGCTTTGGGACAATAAC
>NW_022731302.1:0-518 GCF_011630105.1 Anneissia japonica | reverse complement strand
TGGCAAAATATCATATCAATCTTATTGTGCAAAAATTGAAGTGAATTTAGTGTCCTTATATTGTGGTGTAGTACAATTAAATATAGAATATAATTTGAAATTGCAAAAAAATCTCAAAGGTCTGTGCGGCCAACAGGGGTCTGCGGCCACAGAATCTCAGAATTTTACCTTAGCTCCATAAAGTATATCAAGTTGCTTGGCCTGTGACGTCAAATCTAAAAATAATTTGGCCTTCAATTAAATTAATTAAGGACCAGGACTCTATGCACTTATTTAAAGATTTTATATATTTATATTAGGCGAGACTTTTTTATACCTTGTTTTACGAACACGCCACCCACCAATAGTTATGATTTTTCAAATAAAAATAAAATTTTATATTTGGCCAATTAGCATACTCGCTGCCATAAAAAGGTTTTTATTTATTTTTATTAAGACCACCTTGAAATCTCCAAAAATAAGTTGTATATTTCTTCTAAATTATATAAATTTAGAGCATTTAACCATCCTATTACTAC
>NW_022731301.1:1034-3478 GCF_011630105.1 Anneissia japonica | reverse complement strand
TAATCGGTCTAGCTGTTATCCTTGAGGATTATTCAGTTGAACTCATCCATTTCATTAGAGGGTAAAATTTTATAGCATTGGAAATGCGTTGAAAAATTAGACATAGGCCTAATTATTATTTACATTTCAATAAACTATTAAAAAACCATGCCGCATTATCGGACCTGGCTCGCACTATGTTGAATCTCCCTCAATATAGAAATTAGCATTTCGTTTTTTTCTTTTTTTTGTAAACATTTGGGACGAGTTTTATATGAAAAGAATCTGTGAATGCTTAGCTTTCTTTAATATCTGAGGAGAACAACAACTTTTTCGATTGGCCAAAAACCGTAATGGCAATTTGAAAACAACCGAAGTTGTAAAAAGGCCCCAATAATTCCTATTTACTCTGATAGCAGGAGGCATAAGTGCATTTCAAAATGTGAAATATATGACCGAGGGTTTTTTTATAGAATAAAATTCTAAGGAACATATTCACAATAAGAAAATAATTGTCTTCCAAATTCTGTAGGGAACAAATAAATCAATCAAGAAGTATGCTGAGGTATGACTGTATTTATTTATTATATTTATTTATTCAATGGAATCACCTTTATATCGGTGGCACACATCATTCAGTGGTGCATCCACAACAAAATACAAAATTATACAAATAACATAATAAACTATAGGGAAAAGAGAAAAGTTCTAAATTCTAATACAAATTACAAATGACACACCTAAATATATATAGAGCTTATCAAATATATGTGTATATATACATACATACATATATAAATACATATACATGTATAATTAATTAACAGAATCAGCATCGGGGAATGTGTAGTCACTAATGATACCCAGGTCTTTATTAAGACCAAAAATGTGTGTTTTATATTTGATTATGAGTTTCAGTTCAGATTGACGTCGTTCTTTGAGTGATTTGAAATTGCAAGCAATGAGTGTTCAGCGAATGTCGTTGGTGTTGTGGTCAGGAGAGTTGAAATGTTCGGCCACAGGAAAGCCGTCTGTGTTATATATATACAGAGATAAATATGACCGGTTTAAGAGTACAGTAAACTCGTTGCGAATTACATTAAATCGCTTATCAGTTGAAGGTCGCGCTGTTTAAACGAAAATATTGCACAAGTAATTTATACGCTGGGCACAGATAATTATATAACGTTATTTGCTTACCGATTTTGTGTCATCATACTGTGCTATGCTGGATATATAGCAATTGTCATCGGGATGGTATCGATGAATAAGCAGTCCCTGTAAAAAAATTAAGAACAAATATATTGTTTGTATACAGGTCAATGTCGATAATATTATTGAATCTAACAAATTTAAAAAGCAAGGAACGTCAAGTTTAAATAAGGGCTTGCCCTCCATGGGGATTAGAAGACTTGGCATGTAGAATTTCCCGTAATACTTACATGAGTGTAGTCAGTGGACACTGTCAAAGCAATGGACCCATCTTGATCCTCTACATTTATTATAATGCCGTCATCTGTTAGTTCCAATTTGTCGGTCAAAGTTTGCCCTTCGACATCGAAAGTTTCCTCAAACTTCATAATAATAATAATAAAAAGAAATGAGTTTCCATTAATAGTTCAAAGCTACAAAGCAATGAATATGTGTCCATTTTTGAGGTCGTCAAATTCGTCGAAAGTGTTTAAACAAGCAAACTTGAACTTCCAAACAAGTGTTTGTTATGAATTGCATCCATTGGTCATTTTTGTTCATTAAACCTACCTAACTTAATTTAAGTAAAATATTGTTGAAGACAAATATACGTATAGCAAATCATTATTTATTTATAATTATAATATAAAGAGGAGAAAAAATATGTTGAAAATGTATACCCGATGTATCAGGGAACAGTTAAATAGCGCATTTTACAAATAATACAAATCACTCAAACATTTTATAATAAATCTATACCGAAAAAAATCACAATGCTCAGAAGGAAGTTAAGAGCGATATATACATGATAATACTTAATGTAGTGTCACCCTCGACCTCACCTTGTGTTGAAAAGTACTCGTAGCGTCTGCTGGCGCACCATACACAAAACCAAGTAAGATGCAAAGAACCACGGACTGTATTACTTTGACCATTTTGTAGTCAAGTTTCGTTGCAATATAGAACTTCACTTCAAAAATTGAATGAATGACGACTTGTACTCTTGGTGATGAAATTTAACTGACTTGATGATGAATTGTGAAATGTGTTGCTTTTATACAGCATGATGTAAATATTTATACATAATAACTATGGTAACTATCGTTTAATCATTCGATATATATATATTTTGTAAATATAAAATCCTTTACGCCCTCCTTTCCAGGAAAGTTCTTTAATTGATAAGACAATTTATTTATCATTACTATCTCTTTATTTACTAACCTGTTGAATAGCCTCCTGACGACAAGCGTTCTGGCCAGTATAGTAAAAAG
>NW_022731301.1:0-1013 GCF_011630105.1 Anneissia japonica | reverse complement strand
CTTTGATATTTTTTTTTCCAACTAGTTGAGATGTGTATAAGAGACAGGAGTAGGACCCTCAATCTGCTAAACTGGTGGTAGCCACAGTAGGCCTATGTGCGCCGAACCACGGAGATCTCTTGGTCCCTGGTTAAATTTCTATCGCTTCTCTTCTTGTGTTTCAGATGTGGGGGGGGGGGGGGCTGAAATGCAAGTTCCAAAAGCGCACCGATTTCTGGATGAGACGTTTAAGCCTTTAGTGACGTGTGCAAAATGATGTGCACGTTACAGAACACAGTACACTCTTCGGAAAAGACTAGGGGATTGTCTTATCTCTCGGTGTACAGTCCAGTCACCACCAGAAGGACTCCACTGGACCCTCAGCCATGGTTGGGGCCGAGGTGAGAACATTTATAAAATATTGCACTTCTCTCTAGATGCCCTCAAATAACACCTGGTAATTGTTGAGCTGCTACCCCTCCACCTCAAATAGCAGACAAAACAGTAAAAGTTATTTTGGACAGTGAATTCATTATAACCTCAGACCCACCGTGGTGAACCTGATTTGAAAATATTTTTAAAATATAGCATCTGTAGAAGCCAATAAATAGCAGATGGCAATAATCAAAGCATCTACCCCTATCCACGCAGGGGCAGATACAGTTAGTTGAAGTTTACTAGAATTTTAGATATCAAACCCACCTCAGCTGCAATAAGGTTGTAGAGTGGCGTATCTATGGGTGTGCAGGAGAGCGGGTTCCCCGTTTCCTCCCAAATATCTCATGCTCAAATAGTTTAAAATCACCTCAAACAACCTTATTTTGCGAACTAGAAACCCCCTCCTACATCTACGTTGTGCCCAAAAAATGTGTAAGATTGAAAAGACAGTCGTTATCCTATAAATAATTGCATACAATGTGTGATGAAATGTCTCTGAAGGGATTTGAACCCGGGGCTTTCCGCTGTAAAGGCGAGCGAAATAGAACCAGAGCTTTCGGACAACACTAGTCCTTCCTCAGTGGCGAGTGGATATA
>NW_022731300.1:343-787 GCF_011630105.1 Anneissia japonica | reverse complement strand
ATAATAAGAGTGTCAGTGTCATAGCTGAAGCATCAATTAAATAAGGTAGTTGATGATTAACAAAAACATCAATTAAATAAATGCAATCCTTAGTTAGCTGAAGAATCCATTGAATAATACAGTTGTTGGTTACCTAGAAAAAGTAGGGGAAAAAAAACAATCTGATATAGCACACAGACACAATATTAGAAATCAACTAGACAAAGACAAAATCTAAACATCCCGGGGTAACAATCAAAATCTAATTCCACAGCCCTCGTGCCCAAAACGAGGCACCCTGGCCCCAAAGGTGGTTTAAATAATTACTGTATTTAAGAAAGTTAGCCCCTGAGAAATTCATTCCAAGTAAGACTCATCTTGGAGTTAAACAGAGCATTAACTTTGACAAAGATACCAGACTGTTCTCTTATACACATCTAGATGTGTATAAGAGACAGGTATGAA
>NW_022731300.1:0-334 GCF_011630105.1 Anneissia japonica | reverse complement strand
AACTCGATTGACCCGTTCAAAACTGCTTATTTTTTTCAATATAAATCATAGTAGATGAGATAAAGGAGGAAGATGATGAAATGGAAATTTTAAACTTAATTATAACATGTATTAGAACTTTTTTTTTTTGTAAAACTTGTATCATACTATTACTACCCTAAAATGGAAAAGATTTTAGGGTATTTTAGGCATTTAGAAAAAAATTTCCTGAAGGGGGTTTGCAAATTTATATAACTTGGAATTTCTGTTGTTCCTCACATGATCTCTTTATAGCGATGTATATTAACAGAAAATATCAAGAAAATCTGTTCATTTCATTTATTTCATTGGCACA
>NW_022731299.1:1633296-1636484 GCF_011630105.1 Anneissia japonica | reverse complement strand
CGTTTTTGAATCACGTTAGGTCATCATTCTTCATGAATACGTTTTACTTCACTGCAGTCAGGTCATTGATTGTTATATTATATTGTATTATACTTTCAGAGACTCATGAAATCAATATATGTCCGTATCTTGTTGTCAATATCCTTGAATATGTTTTCAATTATTGTATAGATAGTTATGCACAATGCCAAATCGTTTCAGAATGTATGAGCATTACGAATTTCTCCTAAGTAGACCCCACCAAGGCTCTGCCTCTGGTCCGATCAGGTGCCTTATTATGGGCCCGGCAATTATCTTGCACGGTGGAACGTCACACCCTCGCTACGCCGCTGTCTCATCGCATGTGGTGAAATCATCAATAATACTCGGTGTCTATCAATTAATCGTGCTATTCATAACGCCATTCCAACAGTCATTGCAGGCAATGAACGACCTACAATAATCTTAGTTTTTGGTGTATTTTTACTGGACTGGATAATGTAAAGGCGTACTGCACTGGCATTGACCCCGCCTCTGCATAGTTACCAACAGTCTCGCATTTTAAAGTGATTTTGGATGTAACACGCATTCGGCAGAAACACATGCGTGATATTAAATTTGTCCCGCATTTAGTACAAGTCTATGCGTGATGACGAATAATCACGAATCCAGGGAAAATATATATAAAATTAGAAGAAATTAATTTTATTAAATACATAAAACAATCATGTCGTAACTTGAGTCATTAGAGAGCTTTCGTAATGTCGTTTGACATTCAATTTCACCGAGAGCTTGAAGGCGCAATGCGCATGCGGACTTGCGCGTTCATTGTCACAACCAACCGTTATGTGACTGAAACTGCAGTTGACAGTTAACATTTTTTAATTTAGTAGACTCAAAATCAAGGTGGTTTGAGGCTTTACTTTGCAGAATATAGCATTATGGCGGTGGCTACTTGCCACCTGCTAATTTTCTCCACGGATTTTCTATCCACTTGGAGAGTTATTTCCCCCCGCTTAATTCCCCCATTTTTTCAATGTATTGTTCCTCCTAGTTTTCGCATTGATATGCAATATTTCTGTGCTTCTACAGTTTGAGGTCAATGCCCATTAGTGATTCTCTACGATACGCCTACTTTTATTTCAAATTATCTGTTACGGTTGATGGTAGCGAAACCGCCTATATCATTGAATATATTTCATTTAATTAATGTTATTTAATTTGTTTATCTATCAAAACATTTGGTTAATTTATGTTTTGTAAAGTTTATGCGTATTATATATAAGCCTATTTTTATTGTTTATGTTATTTTAACGTTTATTATACACCGATTACAATTTCTTATTGTTTTAACCACCTATGGTGTGAACAGAATGTTAATAATTATGTATTTATTCTATGCTAAAAGTTACAAACTTTATTACCATATATTGTTGTGTAGCACAGCAAATATTAGAATTTGAAATTACCAAAAACATTATAACGAGTTGCTTTATTACCGGTACTCGGATATTATCTTTGGCCCGTGAGCACAACTCAAAATAAATGTTGGCCCTTTAAACAAATTATTTAGGAAACAGGGGTGTGGAGTATAACTGGAGGGGTAGAAATAATGTCGAATGATAGGAAATGTTTACCACCGCAGCCTATTCATTTTTTTGTTTGTTTGAGTGATGAATGTTTGTGTACGTAGTTCGGTACTCAAATTAAACATAAGCCTACATTGAAAGTTGAATTGTACGTGGCTTTATTAAAAATATATTTGTTTATGTACCCCGTATTGTCAACAAACACTCCCTAAAAACAGCTTAAAAATGCTCAGATCGTCGAAAGTACGCCAGGGGGATTCGCCCCCAGAAATCCCACCGGGGCTCGACACTGGACCCCGGCGGGGGCTCTGCTGGACCCCCAGCCCGCATTTCAAAACACGCATTTTAAATATTTTGGGTTGGTAACTATGCCTCTGCATTCATTATTTTTCGTCCTCTCCCACAATTGCTATTAACTATTAGTTATGACAGTTTTAATTGGAAACAACCTCGGACCTGGGTTAGCCCTATTAATTTGTTTGGAGGGGAGCCACATAATTTTTGTTGAATTTTATTATGGTCATTATCACACAGGACTACTTCTTTTTAATTTGTTGTTAACTTGTACTTAGTTAAGTTGGCCCTCCGTTGGTTATAGAGATTCCCTTCACTAATATGTTGTTATAACGTAAATTGAGGTTGAATAAATAAATGGTTCACTGATTAATTTCAAAGAAGAATGTATAATGCATACTCCTGATGACCTAACTAACTATTGAAGTATTGAATCCTACCACTATAACATTGCTGAGTCTGCATACTTTTAAACATTTTTAAATTGTTTTATTTGACAATAGCAATCGTTTAAAGCTCCCCGCACCACCTGCGGTGCCAGCATTCTGGACCGAGTACACGATGCAAGGACTTTTAAATGTACTCTACACAAAAATTCTTGGTTAATAATTAACATAGGTTAAATTACAGATAGGCCTAAAGGTAAATTTGTATCAGAATCATCAACATTATCATCCCTAATTAACAGAAAATTATATATTCCTACTAGGCAAATGTATATTATATCAATACATATAGGCGTACAAACAGGCAGTTCAGTACATATGGCAGTGGCGGAGGATTTAGCAATGGTCGGGGGAAGGGGGAGGGGTGGATGCGAGGTGCGAAGCACCGAGCGTGTTGTTGGGGTTGATTTTGGGAGGGGGAGTCCCTTTCATTTGAGTTCTTTTGAATTAATAGACGGCTAGACGCTCACTCAGAGGAACTTCGAACACCAATAGAATGAAGGGAGGAGAGTATACATTTTCCGAAATTCACTTTTTTTTAAATATATAAGAACCAGTAAAATTGTAGTAGAGAAAATCCGATCAGAATGACAAAATAAACTAAGCATCCACAGGAAGGAATCCCAATATCTGCAGACGGATCCGTTTCGGCCTTCCAGGCCTCATCAGTGCAGCTAGGGTACAGACCCAAACGAAACGTTCGACCAGCTTAGGTAGAGCCCAAACTAGTCCCACGACCACTAATGAATACAAGCTATGCGGCTCGGTTCCAGTAGATACAGAGAATATTTTGTCATTCTTAACGCGTCCTACAAAATTCTTACGAGACAGCACTAGTCTGTGAATTTGTGAACAAGATCGGAGATCTAAAGATGCAATC
>NW_022731299.1:1617546-1633240 GCF_011630105.1 Anneissia japonica | reverse complement strand
ATTTGCCTTTCAAACTTATATATTATTTAAGAATCTCTATTGAGATCCAGCCTCAATTTCAGCCTCAGTGTTTCTATAATGTGTTCTTATATAAAAAGTGTATGGTACCTTTTCATGTTCAGAAACTGATGATGATAATGCAAATACAAATACAAACACTCTTTAATAACAATCTGCAAATTACAAAAGATAAAATACAAATTGAAGTTTAACAAATAGAGAAATATATATTATATATATAAATATAAATATTATATTAACAATTTGGGAAAAACCTCGAAAAAAAAACAATACAGAAACTCGTCATATCAACAATAAGGACACGAACAAAATTATATTATTGTTATTATTATAATTACCATTATTATTTTTATTATTAATTATTATTATTATTATTATTATTATTGTTGTTGTTGGTATTTTTATAAATATTATCATTATAATAACAACACTACCATGAAACAAATATAAAAATGGATGCAAATTTGATGTCAGAGTGGCGTACAGGAATTACAGGTTCACCATTATTTGAACACACCAGTGAAAGTAATAAAATTCATTGTTCGCTGGGTGTTAACTTTGGGCAAGGATAACTTATTGTCACGTCTGAGGTTATATGGAGTATTATGAATTTTGGGTAAGAGGTGGTGAAGTCTGTGGGTGCGTGATTTTAGTTTAGTAAAGTATTGTTTGCATAATGTGTACGCCGCTCTGACATCAAAGGGATCCCAGCAGCAGCTCAGACCCAGTCATAATCGGCCACCGGGAAGATAACCCCCAAAGCACGTCTTTGAATGCGTTCGAGTTGATTAGATTGCTCATTTTGTGATACATACCCCACAGATGGACGGCATATTCAAGAGAAGCCGGGCGTATAACACTTAAATAATAATGGATTTGTCATGCAACACAGAGACCAGATTTACACAGTCGCTTAAGAAAAAAAAGCCGGGTGTTTCCTTTGTTTATCATTCCATCAACTTGGAAGACTGAAATTTGATTTTTTGTGTTCCACACAAAAAATAAATGCGGATGAATTTTTCATGTTGATTTTGCGATAGGTCGTGAGCTGTCTCTTATACACATCTATACAAACACTCTTTAATAACAATCTGCAAATTACAAAAGATAAAATACAAATTGAAGTTTAACAAATAGAGAAATATATATTATATATATAAATATAAATATTATATTAACAATTTGGGAAAAACCTCGAATAAAAAAACAATACAGAAACTCGTCATATCAACAATAAGGACACGAACAAAATTATATTATTGTTATTATTATAATTACCATTATTATTTTTATTATTAATTATTATTATTATTATTATTATTATTGTTGTTGTTGGTATTTTTATAAATATTATCATTATAATAACAACACTACCATGAAACAAATATAAAAATGGATGCAAATTTGATGTCAGAGTGGCGTACAGGAATTACAGGTTCACCATTATTTAAACACACCAGTGAAAGTAATAAAATTCATTGTTCGCTGGGTGTTAACTTTGGGCAAGGATAACTTATTGTCACGTCTGAGGTTATATGGAGTATTATGAATTTTGGGTAAGAGGTGGTGAAGTCTGTGGGTGCGTGATTTTAGTTTAGTAAAGTATTGTTTGCATAATGTGTACGCCGCTCTGACATCAAAGGGATCCCAGCAGCAGCTCGGACCCAGTCATAATCGGCCCCCGGGAAGATAACCCCCAAAGCACGTCTTTGAACCCCCAAAAGCACGTCTTTGAATGCGTTCGAGTTGATTAGATTGCTCATTTTGTGATACATACCCTACAGAGGGACGGCATATTCAAGAGGAGCCGGGCGTATAACACTTAAATAATAATGGATTTGTCATGCAACACAGAGACCAGATTTACACAGTCGCTTAAGAAAAAAAAGCCGGGTGTTTCCTTTGTTTATCATTCCATCAACTTGGTTTTGCCAAGATCAATCAGAAGAAATATAAAATCCAAGTAATTTGGCTGACTTTACTTTTCAATGGTTTTGTCCTTAATAAACAGAGGATCAAATTCTGACTTATTCTTTTTACAACTCACCAACATTTCATGATGATGATGATGATGATAATAATAACAGAAAAAATAAAGTTACATTATTATTATTATTCATATTGATATTATTTTAATCATTATAACTATTTTTTACAAACACGGTATTCGATGTAGTAGCAGAACACATATACATTTTATAAAGAACACAACAGTTTTAAACTTCATCATAATATTTTTATTATCATTGTAGAAACAACTGGATTATAAACATTGTAAATTATTTAGTTTATCCCGATTGTCACAGTCGATTGTCTTTCTAAAACGTTCATGGGCCATTTTCGTTGTATTTAGTTATCGTAATCTCACACAAAAGACATATTTGGAAAGGGCTCATCGAGGAATTAAGTAAAGCGGCCGAAGCGAAACTGTCATCGGACTTTTCGGCGATACGGCGATGATGATGATGAATCTCACAAAATATGTCTACTACTTTATCCCGAAGAAAGAGCTAAAAGTAAGTACTGTGTGTTTCAACGTATTCGAAAGCACTTGAGAGACAATTTTGACCTTTTGCCCGCGAAGACGACAAAAGTATTGAAAAAAAAAAAAAAACAAATCAGTAGACCATAGATCGTCTGTTAAAAAAATATTTGATCAATCGATATTTGAAGGTACTGTACGTCAGAGCAATAGAAGAAAGTGAATGTCTGTCCAATTCACAAAGCTGGTGTAATAAAATTGTAAAACTATAGGCCTGTCTCTTTGCTCCCTTCCATTTCCAAAAAATATTTGAACGTATTACTTCCAGCTCCATCAGTCCTTCATTCATATAGATTATATTATATTATATTAATTTTTAATGATATTTCAAAGCATTTGACCGTCTATTTCATCAACAACTTCTTTTAAATACAAGTAGTTAACGCGTGGTTATTGACAGTATTTATTCTGACTGGAAGCATGTACTGTACTTGGAGAAATTGTGTTAGTTCAAAAGCTACCATTACACTGTATCGTACTACCTTAGTTACGGTACCGTACCTCGCACTTTGTTGCATTGTTTTTTAGTTCTGCTTCTATTTCTCAGTTTGAATAGTATTGACAAATTTATTTTAAGTTCATCATATTCTTCAACTGTTTCGGGTTCTCCTTTGGTCTCTTTGCCGCCCACTGATAGATATTTTTGTATGTTATTTTGTATAAATATATTAATTCACACTACAGTTCTAATTCTGTTCATCTGTTCGGTCTCTATGTTAATTGTAGGGTGTTGCGGTCTTTACACGTTTTTGATGTTCCTTTCAGTTTTCTCCTTAAAATCCGTATTATATATTTTATGTCCATCTTGTCAGGGGTGGCGCCAGGATTTTCCACAAGGGGGTCGGGTCCCCGACGGGGCCGATGCCTCGGACGAGGAGGAAGATTTCCCCGATGAGAGCAACTTGGGCTGGTCGAACATCACATAAAATGTTTCAGAAGTAGCCAGGGGCCAAGCACCCGGAAATTTGGACAATTTAGGGGTTTCAAAGGCTTATTTATTCGATTGCAGAGTCTAATAATGTACTCGCTCCCCCGCGCCCTCCACTAGATACGCCACTGTTTAAAAATGAATGAGGCGGCAGAGTTACAAAAATCAGGGAGTACTAAATTCCTGCAACTACCACCAGTCACCAATGAATTACTGCAATACCGTACCGTTCCCTACCAAATGCCCAAGCTCAGCCGACACAAGTACAAAAGGTTCATCATGTCCGATTTTCGCCGTTGTATTACTATTCAAGAGGCTATAAGAATTCCCTAAATACTCCATATCATTCGTGAAGAAAAGGTATCGGCCCATATTGCAAGTGCATTAACTCTACGCTGCATCGTGTGGTACTGCGCGAAAATATAGGTTGAATAAGGTTGCTTGAAGTTAGTTACAAATTTTAAAAAAATCGGTGCTTGGGCATCACTTTTTTTTCATTCAAGAATGATGCTACAATTAAAAATATTTAGGCATTTTATGGTTAGCATAATAGAATTTATTCATTAAGAAAAGCTTCAGGAACAAAATTTCCATCTTCAGCTTCAGTGTAAATGAATAGAACAACATTTGTATACAATGAAATATCAGTAATGTATAGTGAAACTTTTTAACAATCCTGAAACCAAGTCTAAATAATTAGTACGCAAATCATGCAACTCAATATTACAGAAACCGAAAGAATCCCTTATATAATTTATTGGCATGCATATTAATACCGTTTTAATTCTATAATAGCATATAGGGTTCATAACAAGTTTGATGATTATTGTTTAATTTTCCTATTACATATCCTATATACACAATACAATATCCTTTTCACATAAATTAATATTGTATTGGAATGCAAAGACATGGCAATTAGTCAAAAATCTGTGTTAAATTCTGGTATTACATTCATTATTATTTATCGTCAAGAACTATACTGCAGAAAACATGGCGATTCGTAAATAATTTATTAAATTCTTGTGTATCTGTAATTACTATTACTATTACTATTAATTTAAATTAAAAGTTTTTAGGGCACAACAAAATTAAACTAAAGGCAAATTAGTAAAAACCTGTTAAATTCTTATAAAAAATTACTTTATTATTTATTAATCATAAGTATTTGAAGGCTGTTAAAATCAACCTTATTATTTGTCCTCAATGCCTTATTTATTTTTATCCATTTCGTCTTTCATAGCAGGGATGAGGCCATCTCTAAACGCAATATCAAGCAGTTCCTGACTAGTCTTAACATTGGGATGCTGTCTACCAGCCCAAAGCAAGAAATGTCTAAACTCAAACCAGTCAATCATACCATCAGCATCCATGTCGAGCGCTCTCAAGCCTTGCTGACTGTCCTCGCATCGGTAGCAGCCAAAGTAAGGAGACATAAAACCGGTGTAGAAGTGATCGAATGTGAGCTGGTTGTCCACCTCGCCGCCTCTGCCATCCCACTCATCCCACTCTGCTTTAATCTCATCTATCAAAGTGTTGATGAATGGCAACGTCTTATTGGCGTCGGCAATAACATCCGCCATTTCTTTTGTCATGTTCCCACCAGCTTGGTCGAATAACATGGCTAGTCCTATCTTGCTGTTGTATTCTTCCTTTCTGCCTTCTGATGCATTTTTCAGCATTTGTTCCTTCATCTTTCCAGCAAGCTCCAGAGTGAACTGTGGGTCTTCTCCGAACACATCCTTTAGTTTTATAAGAATCATGTCAGCATTTGCCATGTTTGAGATCCGAACTTCACGCTTGACCCCCAGGAATTCTGCCATGTCAAATCCACCATGTGCAGTGGGATCCGAAAATATAAAGCCGAACACCATATCAATTGCTCTATCACCATAAATTGGTTGCTTAGGATTTGGTTTGACACCACCAGTGACTGCTCTGGTGACATTGATGGCTGCATTTCTCAGGTTTTTGCAGTTGTACTGTTTCTGTACAGCCTGGTTTCCAAGTCTGATGAGATTTAGAATGGCAGTGCAGGTATCAGCGTGTCCAAGTGCAGCACCTTCAATACACAAGCCTGCCCACATCCCAGTAGCTCCGGAAGCAAGCACCTCCAGATTAGATGCATGCATTACACCCCACTGCTCATGTTGATGGAACAATAGCTGTCCCTCCGTCCATCCACATCTCTCCATCTCATTCTTGACAGCATGTGTCCATGCTCCTAGCTGCTCTGGAAGAACAGCCCCAAGATCTTCAAATGCTACACCCAGGATCCTTTCTTTCTTGGGCAGACTGGCGAGGTAATTAACAATATGTCTGACACGTTCAGGGTATTGTATCATTGTTGTGGAGAAATCCCTGAAGTTGATCAGGACCAGAGAATTCTCGGAGAGATTAGCTCGAATCCAGTCAATCTTATCCTTCAAATACTTGCACACCTCGTCCATGTTCATCTTTTCATAATCAATCTTGTAATACATCAGATCGAACTCAAGGAAGACATTCTTTATACCAAACTGTTTACACTTTTTAAGTCCAACAGGAATGTCTGGTTGAGGTACTTTGTCAACAATCTTCTCCCACAGCTCTGAGAATGCGAAGGCATTGGACAGATCTTCACCCTTTGCAATCAGTTCTTCCAAGAACAGATCCCCAATCCTTGTCTGGTTGTTGAATGACTCCACTATGAAGTACTTGAACCCACACTTCTTGATTTCCTCGTAGATAGCTCGCTTGTTCTCAATAGTGTGTGCCCTAAGAGAAGCTACAGTCGTCTCACGCATAGAGTTGTCCAGGACAAACAGCTCCATGTTTTTCAGTCGATCAAGTTTCCCTTGTACAGCTGCCATGCTCTCTTCAACGTCTCCCAAGAACGTACCATCTTTGGGTTTACCAGAGCTGAATTTTTTTTTTTGAAGACGGTGCATGATTGACTGAAAGATAAATAAAATAAAAATTAAGAATTTATTGATGAATGTAAACAGTGTAGAAATAAGATATTTTTTGTAAATTTTAGGGGAGCGCAGACCATAACAAAACAAAAGTGTTTTCTGAAAATTCGTAGAGGGTGCGGAAACTGGCCAAAAATAAAATTTTATTTTAGGCCAGTTATTATTTTTGGCCAATTTTATTATTGGCGGCCGAAGGGTTCGCTAAATAAGGTATAAAATTCTTGCCTTATCAAACAGTCGTCTGAAATTATTTTTGAAAAGGAAAGCAGGTAAGATATCTCTACTAGAGTATTTGCTGGTTTCAGTACCTGGCCTAATACCAACTGATTGGAGGGGGGAGGGGCAAACTGGGAATCCCGATGATTAGGTAACGGGGTTAGCTCGCAAAATTTGAGTGACTTTTTAACTACTTCAGCGCGTTTTTATTTTGGGGGATTGCTGCTGCTGCTGTTATTTACCTTATTTAATCGTAGTAGGCCTACACTATATGTTTTCTTCTTTATTTTTATGAAGACAATAAACTTGGAATTGAATTGAATTAGTTTATATTTATACTTTTATGACAAATTGTTTAGCATCGTTTTGGTCTTGCCGTTTTGACTTATTGCCGTTTCTATTGCGTTCCTATTGCCGTTCTGGTCAAAAAGTGTTGCCGTTTTGGTTTATTGCCATTTTGTCCAGAAACCTTTTTTTAAAAAAAATTAAATACCCGTAACTTTAACCATTTTCCAAGTTATCAAATATTTCAGCACATTGTGAATTTGAGCTGGTAATACACACCAAGAATTATTACCTATTCTAAACCTTGGTAGCATGTATATTAATACTGTAGAAAAATGTCTAGCGTTAATTTATCTTTTACCATGACCCTTGTTTATGTTACACATAAACAGTACATACTGTAGTACTAAAATAATGTGATTAAAAGTTGTTGGTTGCTGGGAAAATTTTCCTACCGTACTGATTAAGCTCTTTCATACTGTTGTCTACTAAAGTTCCCTTTATTTTAGTTTTTATTTGAAGCAGGAGTGGGGCCAGTGTGGCCAGGCCGCGATATTTTTTTCCGTACGAAACATTTGCATGAAACTTCACTCGGGCCATCTCGGATTGACTCGACTAAGTTCGATACGAGGAACAAGAGCAGACACTTCGCAATGTCGTGACGCTCGAGTTTTACTATTACAGTATTGTTCTTTCTATGTTTACCTACGGTCGGCCTATGATATCTACGGATTTATGGGATGTACGTGTGTAACTAACTGTGACCTTCTTGGATGTTTCTAATGTTAGTATATATCTACAACAACAACAGCTAGTACCCACTTTTATAAAGTGTTGATAGGTACAGTAATACCAAAGGCTAGAGAGAAAAAGGATAAACTATGGGGCTAACTCAGCAGGCTAAGTTAAGTCCTACCTAGTATAGGCCTAGGGTCCTAGGCTGACACCAAGTCACGCTTTTCATACAGACGTTGATTGAAATTTTGAAAAAAAAAATGGAAAAAATTAAAGCATGAAATAAAAAATAGAGTGCATAAGAGAAATATTATTACATAAATAAAATATACCATTCGGCGGCGTTATTGAACTTGGCCAAACTATCCGTGTAATGTAATTAATGTTACTAAATAATAATAATAATAATAATAATAATAATAATAATAATAATAATAATAATAATAATAATAATAATTTCAGCATTAATTACCTTGGCCTAAGCCTTGTAATGAAGAACCATACTATTTACTAGGCCTATAAATAATAACTAGCCCAGGGGGAATATCTTTTGTATTATTTCCCTTCGGCGCCGTCGTTTTTTAATTGTTCTCTAATTCCTCAATTGTCTAAGTTCCCCTTAAGGTAGGCCTATAGGTTGGTTTTAGTAACAATAATAATTAATAATAATAATAATTAATAATAATAATAATAATAATAATAATAATAATAATAATAATAATAATAATAATAATAATATAATAATAATTTCAGCATTAAATACCTTGACCTAAGCCTTGTAATGAAAAACCATACTATTTACTAGGCCTATAATTAATAACTAGCCCAGGAGGAATATCTTCTGTTATTTCCCCTTATAAGGTAGGCCTACAGGTTGGCTTTTAGAGCGATTTTCCTTACTCTTTGTGCTTTCCCCACAAAGCGTATATTTTTTGTAGCTAGGCCTAGGTAATTATGCAAAACCCAGACCTAACTAAAAAATAAAAATTGCCACAGTATGTAACTCAAGTTAAAATAACACTTTTTTACTCGTGCAGCTCAATCAAATATTATGTCATTTTAAACGACCCATCAGTATTAGCATGGTAACATCAATGTATTTTTAAAAATTAGACAGCGACGTTCTCAGAGCAGATCAGAAGTTGTTGATGACCTTTTGACCTGAATTCTGCAATATGAGATTTTCGGGTCGATAAAGTCGAGACGGCCCGAGTGGAGTTTCATGTAAATGTTTCGTACGGAAAAAATAATCGCGGCCAGGCCCCCGTTGGGGAGAGCTGCCCCCATCGGGGATTAATGCCGCGATTCGTCGGGGAGAAGAAATGTCCCACCGTCCACCGTCCCTTGATTTTGGGAGACGACAGTATTTTTGGGGGCGGGGGTGGGGGAACCAAGACTCGAACCTTGGTTATTGCAGGTCACAACACATTATGCAATCAATATGCGCCACTTAGCCCAAACAAAAAAATAAAGGGTAAATACAATTTGATAAGCACTGCACCATTATCTTTAGAACCGGATTGGCTAGGTTTACAAGCAAATAAGAACTTTTGTTCCCATGGTGTTGCGTTTGAACAGGCATTTAAAATTAAAATTCCCTCTTCACAGTGGCGCCAAGCAGCTAGGCCTACCACAAGCAGATTGAAGAGGCCTAGCATAGGTGTTGTATATAATTATTTACAATCAAGTACAGTAGGCTTATTTTATAACTTTGTGGATACCTCCTGGCTTAGCTAGACACACAACTTTTAATAAATCAATCTGTGACCCGACACATTTGACATGAAAAATATTGAAATCCCATAGTCTATAGCTAGCACTCTGAAAACTTGAAATCTGTGCCAAAATCACAATGGGATTCATTGGAAGTATTACAATAATATACAGCAAGCTAGACAATCTATTTCTATTATTTATATTCTAGCACAAAAATACACATCAATTTAACTATTTAAATATTTTGAGTTGCAAAAAATTTAATAATTTCATAATTTATAATAACATTATAACACGAGAAATTGCATATAAATATTGTTTACCAAGTAATATAATGTCGATTAGGTACACTCGATATTCTTTTCATTGGTATATAATATATCTCCCAATTTCCAAATTGGCTTTCCTATTATTTCAAAGTTCTTTTTAAAAATTAAATATCCGTAACTTCAATCATTTTCCAAGTTACCAAATATTTCAGCATATTGTGAATTTGAGCTAGTAATACCATACCTCCATAGTAATATACACCAAGAATTATTACCTATTCTAACCTTGGTAGCATGTATATTAATACTTTAGGAAAATGTCTAGCGTTAATTTATCTTTTACTATGACTCTTGTTTATGTTGCATATAAACAGTACATAGTTTTTATTTGAAGCAGGAGTGGGGCCAGTGGGGCCAGGGCCCCGTCGGGGATTAATGCCGCGATTCGTCGGGGAGGAAAAATATGTTCCCCTTCCCCCGCCCCCTTGATCACTTTCAAAACATTTTAAGCGAGGCCCGACCATACCCACTTTGCTCTCGTCGGGGTCACCCCCGATTTGAATTCAAATTCAATTGATTGAAATGAGTATTGAAGTAAAATTTCTGGTCATGTTCTTTTAACCGACTCCCATTATAATTGCGTCCACAATAAGTAAGCTTATACTTTAATTAACCAGTACCGGTAGTTAGTGTTTTGCAAAAAGGCAGAGTGATCAAAGTCAAATGAAATTTGGACCAAATGTTGCATTTGAAACAATGTTAAAAAGAAAGCAACTCTCTGCAACCTGTGTTTTACATGATATTAAAACCATATCTACACGCCCATAATATGCATAATATTTAAGCAAATTCAGCCATTTTGGAATTTTATAAATCATTTTAAGCGAGGCCCGACCATACCCACTTTGCTCTCGTCGGGGTCACCCCCGATTTGAATTCAAATTCAATTGATTGAAATGAGTATTGAAGTAAAATTTCTGGTCAAGTTCTTTTAACCGACTCCCATTATAATTGAGTCCACAATACGTAAGCTTATAATTTAATTAACCAGTACCGGTAGTTAGTGTTTTGCAAAAAGGCAGAGTGATCAAAGTCAAATGAAATTTGGACCAAATGTTGCATTTGAAACAATGTTAAAAAGAAAGCAACTCTCTGCAACCAGTGTTTTACATGATATTAAAACCATATCTACACGCCCATAATATGCATAATATTTAAGCAAATTTACATATGAATAAATCAAGGTGTACAGTACATTCAATTTGTGATTCAGCCATTTTGGAATTTTATAAATCTTATAATATGTGAATGAATAAAAGATACCGATCAATAAATGTGCAATTTCAGAAATGATACCCACCCACGGTATGTGATCATTTGAATAAGTGAAGCATTTGTGACTATTTTTAAATTGTCTATCAACGAAAAGGGGGCGTGGTCTATTCAAAAAAAGTGTGTGGTCGTTTTTCGGGCCGGATAGATATTGGCACACACATCCAAAGGCTCAAATTAGGCCTGAAAAAGTGAATATATACAGTTTCTGGAGTACACAGTACACTCAGAATGCCTAAAATATTTTTGTCAAGAAATGATGGTGATCAAGTCAATAATACACTTCAACTTACAACTTTATTTAAAACGGTCAGTAGCTTGGTTCTTGTGGGTAGATGGTGTTAAGCTAAATGATGGTTATCTTGATAAGCTAATTGCGATCGACGATCAATTTACAGACGTACCGTATACCATCTACTCTTCGTGCTCAGCAGACAGGAACTAAAATGGAGTTTTTATCTGTACCGCAGTAGAAGACCTTTGCAAGAATGGAATTGTGGGAAACTAATAAACCGTAGATTGCTTTGAACTTCCACACAAGTTCATGCACCATGTATTACTATTGTTATGTAAAATCGTGAAGCTTTCAACCTTCTACCAACAATAACAGGCCTACAAACATAACTTTCATTCGCACAGAACAATCTTCAGATCGGGTACGTCTTGACCGATGAACTTGTTCGTGGACGCACAAACATTAGTTATCAATTTGAAGAAAACAAAGCGTTGTTCATGTATAAATGAGAACGAAATCGCAGGTAAATTAAATAGATAATGATATACTAGTAGTCACTGAAATCAAGATTACATTCAATCGTGTAAACAAACTTATAACAAAGTTATTTGAAAAGCCCAAAATTCACGATAATGATTACCGATATTGAATTTGTTGATGCATTGCCAAAAATTGGGCTGGTGTGGGTAATTATTCAAACAACGTTTAGCCTATATTATGGAATGAATGCTGTTGAGTGTAAGATAGTTACCTTTGAAAGATTATGGGTCAAAGTACTCTTTATTATTTATAAACTTATGGACATTTCGTTTATTTCCCAGATGAGGATTGCAATACGTGATTTACAGAATAACTATGTAATCAATTGTTATGTAATCAATTATTGTCTCAAAGAGATGATAATAATAAAGAGCTTAATATATAGGAAGATGATGTTATAAAATCGTGTCAAACATAGTTAATTAACGAAGGATCCCATACTATAGTAGTATGAAAAAAGGGTCTGGTGGGAATCGAACTCGCAATCTCGGTGAGCGTCATACCGTTTAGACAAGGCCCGTACGACTTAAGCTGGTGAATTATGAGATCAGGCCTCATCAGTGCAGCTAGGGTATAGACCCAAACGAAACGTTGACCAGCTTAGGTAGGGCCCAAACTAGTCCCACGACCACTAATGATTACAGAGCCAAACCAAGGTAATATATATACACAGCCCATGAGCTGTGCAGTAGGCACAACATAATCCCGATAAGGAAAGGAGAGTACCTGCAATGGTCCCGCCTTGGGTTACAGGTTAATTAGGCCTATATAATTAAACAAGTCAAACAATTAAAAATAATAATAATAATAATAATAATAAAATAATAATAATAAAAATAATAATAATAATAATAAAATATGTAAGTATGCATTATACCAACTATGCAATGATACATTTACAAAACATTATAGCACAGAATATGTGTCTCTCTGTCAAAAAAGCAGTGTATATGTCAACTGTATATGTCAATGACGGCCTGATGCCTTCATGACAGAGGACGGCTAACAAAACAAGTAATATATATGTATATATATATGTATATATATATGTATATATATATATATATATATATGGCTGTTTACTTACGTTTACTTTTTAGCTGTTGCTTATCATTTTTGTATCTCTACTGAGATCCAGCCATTGTTTCCCACAGCATTGTTTTTTTTTTCAGTATTTTGCCTTTTAATCTATCTATATATATATATGTTAAGTCAGATTTTGCTATATGTATTAACTGCCCTTGTTTGTAGAATAGGCCTGTGTTAAAGCATAGACCACAGATACTCTATGCTTTAAAAAAAAATGAGTAGTTGCATAGAATTTTTTCCATGAATCCATAAATACCAAAAATAAAGGGGGGTCCGGAGGTTCTCCCCCGGGAAAATGTTGATTCTTAGAAGGTGGGAAATGAGTTTTCCCGACTTCTGAGGTGAATTTTAATTACTTTTAAGCTCTTCAAAATTCAAGGTTTTCCCCTCTTGAAAACAGTCAAGTAAATTTATCCTTGTTATTACAGTAGATAGACCTTATGTGTGTATATATACATAAAAAAAATTGAGTAGTTGCATACAATATTTTTTTCCATGAATCCATAAATCCCAAAAATAAGGGGGGCCCGGGGGTTCCCCCTGTGAATATTTTGATTCCTAGAAGGCGGGAAATGAGTTTTCAAATTCAAGGTTTGAGCTTTAAAATTCAAGGTTTTCCCCTCTTGAAAACAGTCAGGTAAATTTATCCCTGTTATTACAGTAGATAGGCCTTATGTGTGTATATATACATACAAAAATTGAGTAGTTGCATACGATTTTTTTCCCATGAATCCATAAATCCCAAAAAGAAAGGGGTGGGGGGTCCGGGGGTTCTACCCTGTGAATATTTTGATTCCTAGAAGGCGGGAAATGAGTTTTCCCGACTTTCTGAGGTGTCTTTTAATTACTTTTAAGTTCTTCAAAATTCAAGGTTTTCCCCTCTTGAAAATTATAATGAATCAATGAACCCAAAGAGAAAAGGGAGGTTCGGGTTCTTCCCGGGAAAATGTTAATTTCTAAATGGCGGGAAATGAGCTTTCCCGACTTCTGAAGTATCTTATAGTGATTTTAATTTAAGTTCTTCAAAGTTCAAGGTTTCCTCTCTGGAAAACGGTCTCCCCTGGGAAAATTTTGATTCCTAGAAGCGGGAAATGAGCTTTCCCGACTTCTGAGGTGTCTTTTAATTACTTCTAATTTATTCAAAAATCAAGGTTTTTCCCCCTCTTGAAAATGATTCAATGAACTAATGAACCCCAAAGAGAAAGGGGGTCCGGGTTCCCCCCGGCAAAATTGCGATTTCTAGAATGCGGAAAATGACCTTCCCTGACTTCTGAAATGTCTTTTAAATGACTTTTTCAAAATTCAAGGCTTTCCCCTCTTGAAAATGGTCAGGTAAATTTTTCTTATTTTTTATTTTATGTGTGTATACATACATAAATAAATGAGTATTGAATCGATAAATCCCAAAAAGAAAGGGTGATCCGGGGGTTCTCCCCCGGGAAAATTTTAATTCGTAGATGGCGGGAATGAGCTTTCCCGGCATTTTAAGTGTGTTTTAAAGACTTTTAAGTTCTTGTTCTTGATTGTAATTAAAAAAAAAAAAAAATCAGCTCACTGGTCCTGAAAAGTTAGGTCTAGAATTTTTTTTTTCCAGCCACACAAAATCTCCAGACATTATTTTTTGCAAACAAATTGGGGGGGGGGGGGGCGGCCCCCCCCCCGGTTCTACCGGCCATGCATCATCCTAATAAATAACCTTAATGTAGGCTAAATGGTGTTTTCACGAGTAGTCTATAATAGGAAATAGGAAATGAGTAATCAATAATCCGATTAGTAAATGCGTTAATCTTGTTTTCATACAATCGCTACACGATCGCCGACAGTTTTCGGTGATGCTGATTGGTCGGTCGAACTGGTTTCCATACAATCACTACACTGTCCATACGGTGTTTTCAGTGCAGTTGTTGTAGCAGTCCCCTACGCAATCGCTAAAGCTCTCCGATTCGACCGATCATGGATGAATTATTCCTCTATGGACGATCAATCAGCATCACTGAAATCTGTCGGCGATAGCGTTGAGCGATTGTATGGAAACCAAGCTTAAGCCGGGCACTCACTGCGTCGTACGACGATCGTACTCCCATCGGCCGGCGAATCACACCCTGCTCCCTGTGAGCGCTTGACGACGCGACGCCGTCTGCTAAACTGCCGGCAAAGAACTTATATCGGTGCAAGCAAGGCAATTCAAGCGCCTTGAGACGGTTTCGATCGTGGAAGGCGCTATATAAATATAAAACCATAACCATAATTCAACAAAAGGACGCACATCTCGGGACATCAAAAGGCCTTATGAATTGTTGCATTAACATTAATAGACTGAAATTATATTCGTTATTTCATCATTAATTTTACCAATGAGGTGGTGTCCGGCAGTGGCGTCGAGAGCCAGTAAGGGCCCCGGGGCAACACCTCATGTGCCCCCTCCCCCTTCACTTGGGACCCCCACTCGGCCGCTCCCCAAATTAAGTCTCCTCCAAAATCTGACAACAAAAGTTTTCATCTTGGCTTGGGCTCGGGCCCTATGGAGATTTTGTTCTTACCCCGAAAATTGTTCATCTTGGTCCGGGACCCCCCAGTAGACCCGGGCCCCGGGACAGCGACCCCCCCTCTCGACGCCACTGGTGACCGGTGGTTCAAAAATGACAGTTTAATGTTATGTAAGAACATCATTTTTTATAAAAATCGTAAATTTTCATTATATTTCATTCATTCATTCATTAAAGTACCCAAATTAAAGCCCCATTCCCGGCAAAATTTCAATTTTTATGAAAAATCTAATTTTTGTATAATGTTATGAAGATTTATAAATATAATACGGAATTGCTAGTTTAA
>NW_022731299.1:1608264-1617503 GCF_011630105.1 Anneissia japonica | reverse complement strand
TTAATGCCAATATTTTTCCATGATTTATAATAATTGGAGTAATGCAAATGCATATTTTCTAAAAAAAGTCATTTTTAGTGAAATTTTGCCGGGAATGGGGCTTTAATAAAATAGTATGGTAACTAATACCATAAAACGTATGGCACGCATAGACTAATAATTGACGGCTGTACTCGCAACTAGTATTGGATTGTCGATTCCACAGTAAAGATCAAAGGACTGTACGCAAGCGCTATGTTCGCGAGCGGAGATGTGCGTTCTTTTGTTGAATTGGCCTTGATCAGTGGTAGTCTGAAGCAATCCGTTACGTCCGTATTGTGGCGTTGCGTTCTCTTCATAGAAGCGACTGAGATTTATCTTGTTTAGAAAACTCTCTGACCGCCAACAATAATTTCGGACAAAAAATAAAATTTTATTTTTGGCCAGTTGTGCACTCTCCGCCACGAAAAATAGAAATGTCATAAAAAAAATACTTTATTACGCCCTTTGCTCTCCTAAAATATAAAAAAATGCATAAATTATATAAATTTAAAGCATTTATCAATCTCAATACTACATTGTTTTCGTTCATCATAACATTTTTCTTTGTATTTCTCCTCTACCTAGATGATTTCGGCATAATCATTTTGCTAAATAAGAAAACATTTGTTTATTTTAATTTTTTGCACCTTCCTCTTGACAATTAAAAAAAAAAGTTCGGTAAACAAGTTATTAAAAAGTCTCGCCTTAGCTTGAGCTACCTACCCACAGGTGCTTTTCGCATCGATATAATTTTAGAACCATTCTCTGTCCTTAAAAGGATGTTCAATGCTGCAGCGCGCCCAATTTACGTACTGAAGTGAGCACAAAAGCTTCTATTTTTTTTAATTATACAGTATTATTGAAATTAATCATTTGTTCCAATGCTGCCTGTTGTCATAAACTTTTATTATTCTACAGACTCGTACGACTACAGTATATTATATTACTAGATTAACATTGGAAGATTATATAATGCAAATGACATACTTTTATATTACTTTTATATGATTGTTAAATGGTCGCAATTTATGGCTTACATCAGTGACTGTATTTACTATACGTAGCCATGGATTCAAAAATGAACATGTCAACATTAGCCTATAAATTGATACTTGAAAATAACGAAGGAAATACGAATAAAATACATTAGTCGTTTAATAAAGGTTTCATCTATCAAAAACAAATGACATTACATAATGAAATAAACTGAGTATCATCACCTACCTGCACTTACATTTTTATGTTGTTACCAATATGGGGTTCAATTGCTATACATTAATCTACCCACTACTGAAATATTTTACGTTAAATCAAGATTTTGTATAGTAATATTCTACCGTATTATATTATCTCTAGTCTAGAAACCTTCAACATAAAACAGAGATGACAAGGCTTGGTATGATATGATCAAGGTTTGAAGATTTCAAATACTATCATAGCGAGGAAGAGGCTCGGTTTAACTTAGAGTAATAACGTTTGGAATAGACCAGATTTCCTCTACTCATTATAACTTTTCCAGAAGTTAGCTTTCAATTTTAAAACTTAACTACTGTAATATGAAGATAATCTAATAACAATTATATGAAGTGATGACTGAAGTAATAAAATTATGAAGCAATGCGCGTTTAAGACCAGTATGGAGCGGACTCACTTCCCTCCCATTGCCGGATGCTGGGTTCAATTCCAGCTAGTTGGAATTAAAACCACTTCGCCTTCCTTACCTAGACTTGGCAGGGTCTTAACTGACGCTCTGTGAAGACGCAGTAATTCTATTCGGACGATTCGGACGTACATGCGAACGTTTTAACAGCTTATGAGCTGCATCTTGTGGGAGGAGGTCAATGGTTGATGCAGCAGCAGGTTTCCAAAAATATAAAATATATTACACTATTAATATTATTTTTATTATAATTCTAAAATAAATGACAATAAGAATCAAATGACAATAAGGATTAAAATAAGTTATGAGCATTACAGTGATACAACGTCACACAATCAATTACATAGAGAATACACAGTTATTGCAGAAGTGGTAGGCCTATGTTAAAATCCACCAGGCAAGTCATTTTATATTTTGGAAAGATATTAAATGTATAGGCCTACCTATAAACGAATGGAATTTTAAGTACTGTTACACACTTTGTTCACTTCTGAGAATTCCTGTATTCTACTCTGTATATTGGTGTTATTTTACTTTTAATAATAATAATAATAATAATAATAATAATAATAATAATAATAATAATAATAATAATAATAATAATAATCATCATCATCATTATCATCATTGGCACCGTCAGTCTCAAAGACTATGGTGAAGAATTTGGGATTTCACATCAACTGCAACACTAGCATTAATCTGTCAAGTTGAATTTCAGTGCACATGCTTGTTGGTGGCTAATCAATCCAATTCTTGAGGAGCATTTGCGCTGACAGTATGAGCAAGTATGAACATATTCTGAGCTGTGCTTTACGTTTTTCTCTCCTTGAATTACATTAGTTTTCTTCAAACAAATTGAGTTTCCTTTTCACTTCATTTTTCCATAAAGCTCTATTTCTGGCTAAATTCTCCCAAGTGAGCAGATTAAATCCAACAGACTTTAAATCCTGTTTGCATAAATTAATAAAACGTAAAAGGGGGTGGCCAATGCGTCTACTGCCTTGTGTAACCTCACCATATAAAAGAATGTTTTAATAATAATAATAATAATAGTAACAATAATAAATCGGTCTTATATAACACATAAATAACAAGAGCTCTTAGTATTTCACATAACAATAACCTCTGCCTTTGGTCAATGTCTCGACAAGACACAGCAAAGGAAGCCCAACGGTACATGGTTCCAAGTGTACATATTAACATAGGCTACTAGGCCTATATCATATAATATTAGAATACAATAATTTTAAGTGTAATGTATACATTAACGCTCATAATAATAGTTTTAGTCGCTCTATACTACGTAAGGTTTAAACCAAGTTGTAGCAAATTGCCTCTCGACCAATTTGTCGAAATTCTGCCCTCATATCTTTCTTAAGAGATGTAAGTTATTGTCGTCTTTAATATTTATATAAAATATTCATAAATGTACAACAATAAAAAAGTTATAACATGATACATACGAATGAGGTATTAATAGCGAAGCCATAGACCGCGCGCGTGTTGGTTGAAAAACAACCCTTACGTCTTCTCTTTTATATAGGCCTATTTTAAGAAAGGGATTGCTGATTAGCTTTTTTTTAAATTTTAATCAATCACATTTTTCGATTAAATGATTAGGATTCTTTGCAGCATTTTCTTTAAAGTCAATTAACACTTCGGCGCCCATCTTATCCTTAATTGTCACGTGATGTAGCACAACTTCTTTCATCAGTATCGTCATTAATATTCAAGGTGATCGTATTATTTTGTGCTAGTTATCATTACACCGATGTTCCTGCATCGTTGTTGCAGACCGTATTTAGCGAAATAATTCTGACTTCAACATTATGGCGGGTTGTCTGGTTTTCTCCCTGATCCTGCAAGATCTTCATCGTCTGTTGTCAATAGTGTGTTTTCTAAGTCGTTTCCCGGTATCATTGTGTTGAATGAGGGCGTTTTGCCCAGAATATGCTGTTGTAATTCGACGATGTCACGGCGCATGTTCGCTATCATATTCAGAATGGCTTCACCGACAGCAGATTCACCCTAATTTAAACAATGAACAATTCAGTTTTAATGTACTGCAATGAATTTTGATGTTTAAAACAATAAATATATTCATCGATTCGTTTGCCCGTCTGTCCGCCTGTCCGTCCTTTCGTCCGTCCGTCATTGATCGAGTTCCTAAGTCCACATCCAAGCGCTTTCTTTCCATTGACAAAAAACGCTATATAAATTTCTAAATTTAAATTTTTTTTAGATTTTTATTTTCTCCATGTATCCGTTCGTTTTCATTCATTCTGACTTTATTACAGTATTGTAATTTCTCTGAACGACACTAAAAACCAGGGCCGTATCCAGAATTGCCATTGGGGTGTGGACGTGTGCAAGCATGGACCAAGCAGTGGAGTCAGGGGAGGGCCGGTTGAATCGCAGCTTCAATTTTCAATTACTATGACAACTTTAATTCCCAAATATTGGCCGAATAACAAATCTCAGTACATTCTCTTAAAATGTGGACCTTTTTGGAATGAGGAGGAGGGTGCGTATGCACTTAGGACACCCCTGCATACCGGCCTGAAACCCATGTTCAAATTAGCTTACCTTGGGCCCTCTTGGACCAGGAATGCCTGTTTCACCCTGTAACATCAAATTAAATTGTTTTATTCAACTGTAAATCGTGTCTTGTTGAGAAGTAATGAATGTGTAGTGTAATTAAATTCCTCGTGTAATCATGCACCAGAAACCTGGGTTACGACAAGATATTATTACACTACCCATTCATAAATCAAGTTAATAATTATATAGTTGATATTAATTTTTTTTATTAGGTGAAACATTTTAGATAATTTATTCCACTCCCTGCTGTAAAGTGCATAGAGGTATTTTACCTTATGCTCTATATAAGTTCAAAATAATTATATTATTATATTCCAAAGTGACAAAATATAATCAGGCCTCTCAAATTAATAGGCCCATCCAGGCATAAATGGATAAAATATTAATATGTGGTACAAACCTTTTGGCCGGGCTTTCCTGGTGGACCAGTCCGACCCTGAAAGTCAAATAGTAATTTCAATATAAGCCACATAATTCCATATATTAAGTTTACTGAACAATAAAAACAATAATATTTTGACAGGAAAGAAAAGAACAAAACTAACCATACCAGACATATTTACCAAAAAGTGAACCAAATTATTATTGAGTGGCTCTCCGATGTGTATAAAGAGAACATTGACAATACATTTGGTTGTTTAGCCTGAATTGTCAATGAAGAGAACATTGACTATGCAGGCTAAACTGCCAAGTAAATATAATCACATATACATAAAACAGATGAACACTCATTATACTTCATTATCATACAAGGTAAAAATTACATTGCATAGGAACTTTGTGGCATACTGTATAGCATTATACAAGTAATATGGAATATAACATGGTGTACATCATTATTTTATGTACACCATATTATATTCCATATTATTTGTATAATGCTATATTTAATTTTGAATTCTGCATTACTTTTGTATCTAGGCTTACCTAGTATACTTTGTTTTTGTTTACTTTGTTATTGGCTTATTATTATTATTATATTATATTAAAAACATATATATGTATGTACATTAGTCTTATACGGTATATTATTTTATGATGTTTATTGCCATTATATTTATTTGTATCATAGGCTATCGCTTACACTACTCGATATCAGAGTACTTTGGTTTCCACACTTTTAACTCATTATCTTGCTCCCATCATAATCGTTATCCCTATGTCCCCATTATTGTTTATCTCATTTAATCACCCTCCTTCATTTATTGCCGACTGTTTATTGTATTATATTAAATCTACTATTTGCCAACTTTTGTAATCAGTTACGCTGATGAAGTCTTGAGGACAAAACAAAATATTCGTTCCCTGAATAAATTATATTGTGTTCTACTGTCTAACCATGGACCTATCCAAGATGTGTATATACATATATATATATATATATATATGATATATGTATATGAAATGAAATAATTAAATAAATAATATACAGATATGTATATATGGTACCCTGTTTTTAATTAACTGCTTACCGCACATTAATCTGAATCTTTATTTTAATAATTGAATTTTGGATCCCACTTTATACAAGCTTTACAGTTTTTTTTTTGTGACTTTTCTTCCACTAAACTATTGTTTATAATTTAAAAGTTTACATTACTTTTCCTGCTCATGCCACTTCACATGTGAGCGTTTAGCACCCATTGCTGATGGAAAAGCTATTTTGGTACGGTACCTGTTAAACCGAATGGTATCGTCTCCCACTAGGTAGTAACTTAAACTATTATATTATGTGCTTTCAACGTCAAATATTAGTTACGTGACTAACCTGTGATCCTCGTTTTCCTCGCTTTCCTTCTTTAATCTTCGATGTCATTGACGACGTTGGTGATCTTCCGGGTATTCCGGGCAAACCAGGTACGCCAGGCGGACCAATACGCCCCTTTAATCCCCTCTCACCAGGAACACCATCTGAACCCTTTTCACCCATTTCACCCTTAACTCCAGGATCTCCTATGGGTCCTTTATAACCCCTATCACCCCTGTAACCTCTTTTACCCTCAATACCCGGAAACCCCATTGTTCCCTTTTGGCCTCTCAATCCTACAGGACCCGGCAGCCCTCGATGACCAGGTATGCCTTTTGGTCCAGCAGGACCTGCTGGTCCGGGTAGGCCACGTGGACCAGTCTCACCCTTCGCCCCCTGGGGCCCTCTCTCACCAGGGGTTCCTGGCAAACCCTTGAATTGAGTAGGAACATTTTCTATCTTTAGATCTTCTTTAAACGATATTTCTTTGGTGTTGTCTTTTTGTATAAAAATAAGTAACTGAAACAAAAAATGAACATTAATTAGCTTAGATGTTTATAACTTGTACTCGAAATTCGTTCATGAATAAGTACGGTGTACAATAGATCGATTTAACACCATAGAATAGTAAAGCTCTTAAGTTTGCTTTAACATACATAACATGTATTTGTACGTATTTTAGTTTGCTTTAATATACATAAAATTGTGAAAAGATTGTCGCAGAACACCTTGTCAAGAACATATCTGATCACCTGCTATCTGTGATGCCCAACATGGTTTTGTTCCCGGAAGATCATGTCAGACTAATCTTGCCACAATGCTATCGGTTGTTTATCAAGTGATTGAAGAGAAGTTTCAGTGTGATGTCATCTACACTTCTTAAAGGCTTTTGATACGGTCTGTCATGATCTTCTGGTTTACAGGATCAGTAAGTTTGGCATCACAGGTAGCATACTTAAATGGATACGTAATTATCTTCATGGTAGACAGTAAAGAGTTCTTTATAACGGTATCCCCCAGGGATCCGTGCTGGGTCCCTTATTTTTCAATATGTTTATCAATGATATTTCGTTTAATTTTAATTCTAACAGTTTATTATTTGCTGATGATTTATAGTTGTTTCGTACTGTGCGCTCTGTTTGTGACACACTTCTCCTTTAAAATGATCTGGATGCGGTAGCATACTGGTCATCGAGATGGAGGATACCGCTTAATCCTCCTAAATGTAAAAGCTTTATAATTTCTTAAAAAAAATATCCAATTGTGTATGATTATAATTTAAATTTCTGTAATATAGAACGAGTTTCTGTACAAAAGGATCTGGGAATATTTGTTGATTCAAAGCTAACTTTAGTAATCATGTTGACTTCATCGTTGCTAAGGCCAATCGTTTACTTGGAATGTTGTGGTGTAATTGTCGCAATCTTGTTTATAATACCAAAGTTATTCTTTATTGTTCCGTAGTTAGATCTGGTTTAGAGTTTTCTTCAGTTATTTACAATTCAGTTTGTGTTTCCCATGAGCAGCGAATCGAACGAGTTCAAACTAAGTTTCTGAGATGTATTGGTAATAAAAATGTGTGCAATCTTGATTCATTAAAAAAGCGTAGGCAGATATTTTGATCTTGTTTTTCTCTGTGTTAATTCCTCATTCTCGTGTAATATGTTTCCATATTTTTCTTTTGAAAGTTCCCCGTCCCAATATGCGTAGGCAAGAACTTTTTTTTTGTTCCAAAATGTAGAGTTAACGCAACTAAAAATGGTTTTATCAGTAGATTTTCCTCTTTCTATAATTCTGTTACAAACAATGAGCCATTAATTGATATTTTTCACCAACTTCTTCATTTATTTTTAGCCAAAGTTAAACTTGCCATTTGATCATTCACCTGCTCTGTAATTGAATTTTATTGAACTTTCTTATAATGTTTCTTGTATATAATTGTAACTATATTGTAAATTATTTTATCTGCATATTTTTATACTGCTTATAATATTTTTGAATGTGACTTTGTGATTTTATCGATTCTTTTCGCTGTAATTTGATATTTTATTTACTATATGCTCCCTGTTATTGGCATTTTCGCTGATGAAATAAAATTAAAAAAAAAACCAAAAAACATATATATGTATACAATCGGTAATTATTACTAGTTTAAACTCATTACATTGTGTACGAAATTAAACTTATAAAGCCTCGTTTAAGAGAACGATTCCAAATCCTTTTCGATGATGAGCATTATCTTTACTTGTAGTATAATAGACCTTAAATGGCAAGTACACAATCCTACCTTCTTCTCAACGTCTTGGACTACCGTTTGTAGAAATGTAAAATTGCGACAACTTGCATGACAAACCTCTTCCTCTAGCTCCGTACTTTTTACAATCGCTGAAAATTATACACGAAAAAAAGTTTAGTTAAACGGGCATTATAATATTATTATAACACATTTGCTCCTTATTATTCAACACTATTATAATAATATGTAGTGTAAGTTGATTGTGCTGTTATGTGTCTTTTAAATCCATGTAATTTTTGTCAACACTTGTGATATATAGGTGGTGATGTTATATTCATTTCATCATTATACAATAGAACCCCTATTAAGGGGACACCACAGGGACCTAAAAAAGTATCCCCTGAATAGGGGTGTCCCCTGAATAGGGGTTTATCGTAGTGTTAAAAGATATGCTTTCTCTAGTTTCGTGGCCAAAAGTGTCCCCTTAATAGGGTTGTCTCCTTAACAGGGGTTCTACTGTAATTGCGAAAACACAATCTTTAGTTTGGGCACCCTCTGTTGTCACCGCTTTCACGACTCACTTTTAAGTAGTTATCAGAAATTGAGAGTCATTTCCGTTTTTCAATAAAGTTATATATAATATAATAATATCAACTACTATCTTCTAACTGAATTCCCGTGCGCATAATATACCTTTCCGGGTGCATATCAAACTAAGTTGACAGCTGACCAAACAGAACATTATAATATTAGCTCAGTTGGCTAAACTGATGGTAGCCACTGTGTGTGCGCTGAACCGTGGTGATCTTTAGGTCCCCAATTCAATTCTCATCGCTGTTCTCCGTGTGTTTTAGTTGGAGGGCTGAAATGCAAGTTTCATAAGCGCGTTTAAGCCGTTGGTCCCGTGTGCAGAATGGCCCATGTGCACGTTAAATAACACAGTACATTCTTCGATAAAGAGTAGGGGATTGCCT
>NW_022731299.1:1601276-1607922 GCF_011630105.1 Anneissia japonica | reverse complement strand
GATATATATATATACACACACATATTTTAACTGGCATTGTTGTATTATTACTCATTTTGGATTATGTAAAACACTCATGTTCGTGTACAGTCCAAAGTTTTGTATGATGACTATTGGGTTAGTAGTAGAATGGGATAATAGACTGATAGACATCTACTGACTACTACTCTCATATGTTAGGGTGGTATACCCTCGCACGAAGTCTATGTATTTTATGTTGACAGTACGTAGGCCTATGTGTGTGCTACCGACATACATTGTCTTAACATCCTCACAGCAAGATGCAAGAACTAAAATTGCACAGCGAAGAAATCGGTAGATGGATCAAAAACAAAGAAAAAACTTCATTTATTGCAAATTAATTATAAACTTTCAAGAGTATAAACAGAGGTTTTACGATATGAACATTCTTTATGGTATGAAATATAACACACAGAGATTTTATACTCTCACTGTTTCCAATTTGTAAATGTTGGTCGAATAAATAAATGGAATTAAATTAAATGATAAATTGGAGTGTCGCGCATGTCTTGATGACGTTGCGTTTAACCGCCTGGAGAGTAGCTTAGCTCAGTCGGCCTATAGAGAAAATGGTCGGCCTATCTGGTGGTAGCCACTGTGTGTGCGCTGAACCGTGGAGATCTCTAGGTCCCCGGTTTAATTCCCATCACTACCTCTCCTTGTGTTTCAGCTGGAGGGCTGAAATACAAGTTAGAATAGTGCACCGTCTTTCGGATGAGAGGTTTAGGCTGTTGGTCCTGTGTGCATTATGTCCCATGTGCACATTAAAGAACGCAGTACACTCTTCCGAAAAGAGTAGGGGATTGTCTCCCGGTGCACTGCCCAATCACCACCAGAAGGACCCCACTGGAAATAAGCCTTCTTCTAGACTTTCGTGGGCTATCCTTTGTGTTTAAACCGAATAAATACAATAATCCAATCCAATCCAAGTCATGTTAATGTATACAAAAATAATATGAATGTGTGTTTAAAACTATATAGGGATGTATACCTACCGACGCAATACGGTGATAGACCGGCTCGATATTTAGTTTTGTCGAATAGGAATCCTGAGTAGCATGTACATAATACGCGTCCAAAGTTATTGGTACATTGCTGTTCACAAGGTGTGTCGGCACAGACGTCCAACTCTAATCACATGTAAGAGAGAGAGAGAGAGAGAGAGAGGGAGAGAGAACAATTAGTAGGCCTATATTTATTCAATACAGCAGTTACGAGATATAACATGAAGCAACATCTTTATTTGGCACTGCAGATTGGCGGGTTTTTCATTTCAACTATATTTGTATTGTTATTGTTGTTTTACTGCTGCTGCTGCTGTTGGTGCTGTTTTTGCTGTTACTTGTTGTTGATGCTTTTTTTTCTTATTACTGTTGTTCTTGTTGATGTTCCTGTTGACCCTGTTTGTAATTATCTATGTCTATGACCTACCTTCTGGAACACAATGTCCATTTACGTATTGATATCCAGCGCAACACCGCTTCCTGGAAGAGGAAACAGACACGTTAAACCAGCCCTAAACCAGAATAAAAATCATAGACATTTTATTATTGTGCTGTCATGTAAAAAGGAGGCTGTGTAATACTTACACTCCACAGGGTATCAATTCACAGAGTCTTACTACTCATGCATTTGTTATTGTGCTTGAATGCAACACCGACTAAGTGGGAATCTACCAGGTCTGATGATCTGTCTATTATGTCATGTTTCCGATGTTCGTACTCCTGTTGGAGTTTGTGGGTTGGCCAGCCCTAATGATTTCAAAGATCCTACACCGAGCTGTATAGTTGGTATGTAGTTGATTATAACGTCATGTCCTTTGATTTCAACATTACGATTCGTTAAATTTAAGTATTGTAGGCGAAATGTGTTTGGATAATTTACTGTATGTTGAATTTAACAAACGCAGATTCAGGCAGAATATACGACTTGCGTATCAATATTGGTAGAATATAAGTAGTAGACTGTACATGAAAACCCGGGATGGAAACAAAGGCAGTTTACCTACCTTACGCATCTGTCTGTTCTCCCGTCGGATCGATGGCATGGATAAAACGTCGAAATGATTTTACTTCTTGGACAGTCTTCTGTTTCTTCAATTCTACGAGGAAAAACATTGGTTTAAATCTGGAGTACAAATTTAAGTAATCTGAAATAATATAAGTAATGTAGAGGCAATGTTGGTTTTGTTTGTTTAATGATGTCTAAACTATTCACTGAAAAATTTCTGTATTGGATTCTTTGGTACTGAAAGCAAAGAGTATATAAATACTCTTTGCTGAATGTAAAAAGCGCGCCCCCATCAGTCAACATTACATCACGGGAATTTCCCTTTTGAGACTAAACAATAAAAATATTGTAAAAAGAAGACTAAAATTAAAGAGAAAGTATCAGGTGGTAAAAGCAAGGTAATTTACCATATTAACTTCATTATTAATATTTTATCTTACCAATAATTGTAACATAGGCCTAATTGACTTAGGCCTATGTCGTTTATCGATTGCCATATAGTATTACGCCTGCAGACGTTATGACATCACGTTTACTTAACTGGGGTGAAATAATGAAGGTGCACAAACGCATACACAAGTAGAATATATAATTATAAAGAATAATGAAAATAATAATGATAATGCATTTGTAAATAATATGCAAATGCTTTTATTAAACACCCCGAATATTTGAAATTTACATCATGAATATTGGAAAATAATTCAAGGTTGATAGGCTAAACAGTATGCCTTAAACAGAGAAAATATGATAAAATATTATAAAAATGAAAAGCTAAATGCGTTATTTTATACCTTATAGTCATGTTTTATACAAGACAGAAATGTGTACCGAAGAAGACCTTGATCTTAGGGTCACAGGACAGGGATGTCGCCAGTGGCCTAGAGCAATTCTTATCTGGGTCAATTAAAAGCCTAGGCGACGAGTCACAAATTTAACTATTTGACTACTAATCGGTAATTGATTATGACAGAACTAGTGGCTGAAATAATATTTTTGAAAATAAACACAATCCGGAGGCTGTCATCTACACAAACTTAAAGCAACCACAATACGACAGAGTCTCAGTAGATGTACAGTATATTTATATATAGACACTTCTGCTAAGGGTCATCTGGTGAGGTCTCGTCGGATCATCTAACTAGAAGTTTTCCCATCCCAGTTAATTTTAACATGGTTTTACCCCAGGAGCAATGCTTCTATTAAACACGGTCTCCGGATTGCATTAGATGGGTTTAAAATTTTATAATAGCCTCGGGTCATTGATTCATGTGATTTTAGCAAGAACACCGCTTGCTGTCGTTGTACAGTATTTGGCAGTTTTACATTGATATCATAATTTTTAGATAGTACGCCTACATTTCTGTCGACATACCTTGGTAACGGCCATTGAGTAAAATGCTACAACTGCGAGAATTTGGAATCAACTAGGCCAAAAAAGTGAACAAAGCCTATGCAGATATAAATTAATCTATTGACATTCCAATGTTTCCAAACTTCAATTATTTATTCGACAAAAAAGTTAATGTAAGTCATGGATAGGCAGCTGGAGCAAAAAAAATTATAATTACATTGGGGTCATCCATAATTTTCATAAGGTACAAAACATACTCTTTTCTGTGACCCACCTCCCTACCCCTGAAATAGAGTACACAATAAAATGCGTCATTTTCAATCCTCATTCTATCTTTATCATAAAGATACCTACACTTTCAACACCCTCTTCCTGAAACGTATGCTTACTTTTTTCTTTAAAAGTTGCAAATATGGATGGCCCTTACTTTAACGTGACTGTTATCAATTTATTTTCTTATTGGTAAGCTGTTTTTTTTTTAACCATACGAATATTTTGTTAATTCTGTGATAGAAGTATTAAAATTTCATTTAACTGCAAGTCTAAAATAAAACATGACGTCTATTGTATCATGATGATTTTAATAGCAGGCCCAGGCATGGCCTACTTATGGGCTACATGTCTCCTAAATCATTACGTAGCCTAAGTAGTAGGCCGACGGCGAATAATGCTCCCATCCAGAACCACGGGTCTACTAGTCCTAGCGGTTTAGAGTGATTTTGACACAGAATTAATCCAACCTTGAATTTTCCCATTCATTCATAAAAAGTTAATTAAAGGTAGGTCTAGCACGATTGGCATGATTCCATCACCACCATGTGTCTTGACGGGGTGACGAAGCTGAGTTCTCTTATCATAAAAACACATTAACTTCAACAGACCTCATCAATATTGCCATTAACTCCCATCTGACACTAGGTATATTTTTACCGTACGGTACACGTTTATCAAATGAGTGACGTTGGTGATTTCAGGTGACCGGTACGGTACGCCTGTAGGGTTACACATTGGAATTACCACCCTAGCGGCTTAGGTTAGACTGTGGCAAGTCTAGGCTTAGGTATAAGGTGAAGTAAGTTGAGTTGAACTAGGCTCCGGATGGAAAAATAATATGCTGTAGTTTCTAAGACACAGAATTGGTGTCTAAAGAAATAATCGAAAAGATTTTTTAATATCTGGGGGAAGTGGGGGGGGGGGGGGGGGTTGTTACAACATCAATTATTTTTCATCCGGAGCCTGTCTTTAAGTTTATTTTTTAGTAAAGTAATTTCAACGGTGCATTTTCCAATTATACGAGATATTTTCCTATCGTTCGTACCTAAATATCTGTTCATAAAATCCGTATAAACGAATGTATAAATAATTACGGTACTTTCTAAATTGCCAAGAGCAAGATGAGCTCTGCCAAATCCACAGCCGCACACCACCATCAATCTGACGATGCAGTTAAACTTTCATTCATGCTTTGCCTTTTCCAAAATAGTTGGCAAGCTATCAAGACAATAGCTTAATGTTTAAGTGGCAAAACAGACCTTGTTATACAGCTGTAAACTGTACGTTTGTTGTGTTTATTTAATAGGCGTAACTCATAAGTTATTCAACTAAACAGATTTAAAACTTCCGGCAATAAATATAATTATTTACCTAATCTGATTTTTGAAAAAAGAAAGAAATAAACTAAGCCTAAATATAATTACTTACTTTGCTTTAGCGTTCTTGGTAAATACATCCAGGAATGCAAGGAAAACAAATATCCAATATATACAAATATCCATAATACTTAATTTAAAAGTAGAAGATACAGAAATTGAGGACTGGATATTTCGCTTATGCTGCACCACCGGGACGCAACCTGTTCCAGCAGCTAAAACTCTGGGTACGTACGAGCGAAATGACCACTGTTAAAACTGTGTTAACTAGCACTCGTACATTCTTCGTAAAATAAGCTTCATGAGCCAATAAACGAAAGGCAAACGGACTCGGATCGGGATTATATCTAACAGACTTTCCTCAAACGTATTGCGGGTGATCCCTCCTACAACCTGGCCCTGCTGACGGTCCCTGGATCGAGGCTGAATAATTCAAGAGATATGATAATCCGAAATGACGTATGGTTTAGCCTTTTAACAATATAGTCCTAACACTTGCGAAATGTACAAACTATCAATAACTCTGAAAAGCCAGCTGCTTCTGCGCGACGAGGAAAGATGAACATCCGAATAGTTTTGCTACAAAGTGGAACAGATGTCATACGAGTATGGTTTACCACAGATCGTTAAAACGAACTTTTTAACTCTGGGTAGGCCTACGCTGGTACAGTAATTCAATTCAGAAATTATGCCAGGAACTGCCTAATAGGGACATGATTCAATATCTGATATTAACTATTAGAAAATTAAATCAAATGAAATACAATATTGAATTCAGGCCTACATTTACAAGGTGCAGAAGAAGAAATAAACCATTAAATAAAACAAAAATACGGCGAATGTCATAGTCTATACTATGTTTCTTCATACCGTATAAATATTCATCGAAACACTTGGATGTGTGTAACACTTAGCTAAGGCGTAACCTATTGTATTATTATTATTATCTAAAAATATTATCATCATAATTACTATAATCAATACCATCATCGCCACCACCACCATTATAATCATCTTCATCATCATCACAATGATATGCAGTGAAATTTTTAATTACTAAATTAATCTTAATATATTTTTGTAATCTTAAATTAAAACCTGTAAATATGCAATTTAAATCAATATTGAATTCTTTATATTTTATTTTCTAATATTTATTAAATTACGTAGTCCTATATAAACCGTAATAATTCAATCAATTCATTCATTAGATAATCTTGAAATATTGTCTTCAAGAATCGCCGTGTAATATGCAGTATATTATTGGTCACTTTTTATTGTATATGGTCGAATAAATAAATGAAAATGAAATGAAATCACCAACACCATCACCATTTCCATCACCATCGTCATCATTATCATCTTCATTATCATCATTTCCATCATCATCATCATCATCATTATCATCATCCTCATCATTATCATCATCAACAATATCACTATCGTCATCAGCACTGCAGCATCAATATTATCTTTATACTATAATTATTATCACCATCATCATTATCATCATTTTGTTCTTACTTTATACGCCTTTCAAACATGAAAAATTATTATTGCACGGTTGTATATGATTGTACTGTATTACAGAGGGTATTACATACTCATAGGT
>NW_022731299.1:1559725-1601254 GCF_011630105.1 Anneissia japonica | reverse complement strand
GAGACAGCTACAGCATCATTATTATCTTTATACTATAATTATTATCACCATCATCATTATCATCTTCATCATTTAATGAATAATATTCTATCCTTATATGATATATATATATATATTTGTTTCTGCCGATTTCAGGTTCAAATGTTCTCATTTTGTTCTTACTTTATACGCCTTTCAAACATGAAAAATTATTATTGCACGGTTGTATATGATTGTACTGTACTGTATTACAGAGGGTATTACATACTCACAGGTAGGGGCACAGATAGGATTAGTTGCTTTTTCTAGTTAAAAAAGAATAAAACCTCATTGGACATTTTACCTTAGTCTCAATTTGTTCTTATTTCGTTCTTAATTTTTAAGCAATGTGTTCTCATTAAAACACAATTCAAAACATGCTTGTTATGTAGCGTACTTCTGACAGCGAGTATTATGGGGAACCTTCACTTCAATTAATTGATTTCGCCTATCCAAAAACAAACAAATAATTCACAGCATCGGAATGTTAAAAAAACATGTTACAAACAAAAACTCTCCTGCCGATTTATAAGTTGGTAGACTTACCAGTACATTATTAACAACGAAAATTATACAGATCTGAAATTAAAGGATTACAAAACAAATTGACAAATAGGCCTAAATCCGCGACCTCGATTAGTATATTATCATGCTCTAGAGGAAATAATGAATCGGATATACCATGGCTATACTTACTGCACTAAGTAAGAACACGTAGCAACATAACCGGACGAGTGATGAGTAGGCCTAGTGTATTAAAATTGATAAAGTCGTGTCAATAACAACCTGGGCCTATATGGAGATAAAGAACTAGATGATGAGATCAAGATAAGAATATTTCCGCTGTACAGTACACCCTCTCGACTGAAACTAAAGCAAATATAATTCATTTCACAAATAACAGGTGGGTGGTACTTCAAAGTTAAGATACCGACTAAGTAAAACGTTAAGTTGATTTCAGCAAATGGGAGACGGCAGTCGGGGCACCTGTTCGAGTCGTTGTCTCTGTCAAACGAGCCCATGTTTGCGGCGACATATAAATGGGGTTAGCAACGAAGAGGTGAGATTATGCCGGTTAATGTGCAGGAGTGGTGAAAGATGCCAGAGTCAAAATATTTGATTTTCAGTTTTGATTAAATTAATGGAGGTAACGTCAACCCTATTCAGAGGTAACATTGAGATATATACAGTACTGTCCTACTTACCGTAGTGGGTCACGTGGGCATTCCACACCGGCACAGTCACCAACAGAAGGATACGATTTTTTGGGTCAATTATTAAAACATATTTTTGAGTGATTATAAACCAGGTTCTACGTTTAAGATAATATTTAGTCATTCCATAATTCTCACTTATTCTGTATCCAATCTATTAAAATAAAAACATTATCATATAAATTGTGAATTTGAATTATAACATTATTAAAATACAATAAGGATGGTTGGTTGTTTGAATGAGCTACATTTAAAAAACAGGCTTTATCCCCCTTTAAAGTTTCAACAAACATTGCAGAATTAATGTTGATACATTGTGCAGGTGAAGAAAGCTACAAACTTAGCACCAACTCCGTTGCTTTCAACACCTACTGCAGCTGTCCTGAACACCCAAGGTGGCGCTTCCTCATAATTACAACTTTATGAAGCACGGTAAAATTGTGTTGACATCATTTTCTACAAGTCTATAGAAAACATTATTTGATTATGGTGTGGGTAAAATGTGTTAATGGCAACTGTGGTTAAGGAAGGATAGGCCACTTCTAAAGCTCAAACACCGATGTCTAAGTTCGAGCAAATTAAAAAGCGGGTCGTAAATGTCAGTAAATTATGCAAATTATGCAAACAAAAAAAAACAAAAAAAAAAAACGCAATGTCACGGTCTACATCACCCGAAAGTCCACGGGAAGCGCTTAGTCTTCTACAAAGTTAAGACATAGCCGCTCAATATCTTACTTGAAAATTAAATTATACAAGTAATGAAACACTAATTAGATTAATGACCACTACGTCGATTAATTCACTGTATAAATTGAGCATAAATGCTGAATATTTCCCAAGTGTTGTCAATCCGATTATAGCCTTCATAATTTAGTCTTGAGTCCATAACTTAAAACTAGAGGCAGATAGTTGCGACAGAATGCATCGTCCGACCACTCGAATGCCCAAAATGTGTGCAGTTCCAAAGCTCAGGCGCATGGGTAGTTGCACAATAAATCTAGACAGTACAAGTTGCTTTTGCATTGTAAAACTGGGATTCAGATTCATATTCTCCTGACTCGAGGAACTTGTACAAAACTCGTAGCTATGTTGGAAAACACTTCAGAAATTCGTAGATACTCGCACCACGCACGCGGCAATAAAAAACCACCAACAAATTTTACAAGAGTCAGTAGGACTACCCTAGTTACGAGTTTCTTAATAAGCTCAAAACTAGGTACAGTAGGTATCGAGTTCTCTCCAAGTTGCCCGAATTGTCCGAAGTTTGCCGAGTTGTTACCAAGACGTACTACGCAAAACGCCTAAATGAGAGCTGCTTTAGATGGTTGTTACAATGTTGATAATGATGATGATAATGACGACCACGGCAACAATAAATTTAAATTTTTATACTGTTCAGAAGCATTACTATAAAATGTTCACAAAGGGATTTGTATATTATTCAATTCTGGTTTAAAAAGGATTGTAACGATTGGGAGATGATGACAATATGCTAATTCCATCAAATAATGACATAAAAACATTTCAATTGAAATTCTGTTTATTTACTTATTTCAATCTAAGGTATTGCTGAGTAAAGAGCAAGCATGATACAATTCATGTTTTGATTCACATACTCCTTTAAAAAGTGAAATGAATATTCATGGGATATCATATACATAAATTATATATAAAAAACAAGTTGGCACACAATCCATAAAAAGCCATTGTGAATATTCAATGTACTACACTGTTATAAAGGTATTATTATATTACAAATATAACAAAATCGATAAAGGTTTAATTGCACTTAAAGCGTTCCTCCTCTCCTTAAAATAAAAATAAAACATATTTTCTTACTGCTGTACAGGGTTGATTTAACAGCATATTTGTTCATAGTATAACTGTCTTGTTATGATATATTTACTTATTCTAGAACCCTTGTATAAACTTGCCGAAAAGATTCATATAAGACTGTAAAATATACATTCAGTTTATGTATTTCACAATGTAATCAAGATACTTGTATAAATGGGCCTATTACCCAAATTGCACATCTATGTATATTTCACTAATATAATATATCTTGTAACTCTATTTTTTTTATAAATAAAAACAAAGTTTTCATAATAAAAGTTCAGACCTTACTACCTTGGTTACTGGGGGGTCACATGGACTCTAATATGGTATGGGACAAAACACCCTTCCTCTCTGACGTTTTTTAGGACCTATTTTAATGTTTTTGTGCATGCTCATTTTTAAGAGCCCCTGTCCAATGATTGGGGCCCACAGTAATGACAAAACATAATGCTGACTAAGATCCTAGCTCCTTTCAAGATTTGGGGCCAGTGAGAGACAAAAGATGTTACACCACATGTAATGCAATATATAACATTCAAGATATATTTTCAATCAAACTAAAAATTTTCACTACCGTAATTATTTTTAGGATGAGCTAAAAAGAATTATAAATAATGTATATTTTATAAACTATAATAAGGTATCAAAATATATGCAGCAACTGAAAAGCTCTGGAATATGAAACAAGCTACTGAATTTAAAGTTGAATTAACTTATTAAATGTTTTTTTATATATATTTGTTCACAATTTCAATGTAAATTTTTGTTTTATACAATCTAAAAAATAGTATTATCGTACAATGTGTATAGTAATCAAGAATGGATACTAGGAGCTGTAGGGGTTGAAGTTAAAATTTAAGATGATTAGGGATATTCCCTCTTCAAAGCTAAGCTCTAGAGTCGGCCATTTCACAATTTGATTTTTTTAACGAGATTTGTTTTGGGTGCATTACCTTTTAGATCTCCATTTGAGCATTCCCTTCTCCATTCCTACCTACTGTACTCCTAAGGCAAAACTTTTTTTATACCTTGTTTCGCGAACTTATTTTTTTTGAAGATTGTCAGAGCAGGGCGGAAAAAAATAAAAATGAACTTTTGCTTTCTTATTTAGCAAATAGTTTTGCCAAAAACACACAGATGGAGTAGAAAATAACAATAAAACTTTATTGGTGAATGCAAACAGTGTAGTAATGGGAAGTTTAAATGCTTTAAATTTATATTATTAGGAAGAAATATACATATCTTATTTTTGTCGATTTCAAGGCAGCAGCGGGCATAAATAAAAATAAAGAAAAAATCTTGAGTTTTTCATTTTTTTGTGGCGGCTTGGCAGGCAGCGGGTTCGCTGAACAAGGTATATAAAAAAGTTTTGCCTAAATAACCCAAAAAATCCAACTCTTTTGCTCCAAATCTAAATTTGATTTTATTCTTTGATTGACAACATCAACCTTTCCGGAGACAAGTTTGGGAGTTCATTCATTTGTCTCGTTTCACAGTGCAGACGTGTGGTTTGCACACGAGACTGCAACTTCATGCGCTGTATGTTTATGACAACACTGAAAGGAAATAAAAGTGAATTGTAAAAATTTTAACATTTAAAAGCTAAATTGCTGAAAAAAGGTCAAGTCAGTCAGAAGTAATGAAGATACCGCCAACACAATTACATATGATGGAAACTTAAGGGAGAATTTTGACTCTGTAAAGTACAGAAGTTGTATTTTTAAAACCAACCTACAACCAACTATATACAAATTTGATTCTAAACAAAAATGAATAAAAAATTGTGACCGATGAAATTAATCAAATTGCATGTTATTTTACATAACACTGATTCAATGAAAGAATTTTTCAATATACAGGACCATAACCTGATGAACGTAGATTACACACATAAGCATTATGATGATACCCATCTGATACTGTCCACACTTTGCCGTCGCAAGAGAACATTAATAAAACAATAAGCTAAAAACATTAAACATTTAAAGATTAGTGTGAAAAATGATCTTGTATATAATGATTGTTCAGATTAAATGTGGGTCAATTTTAGTGTCACTGTAGATTACGAAACTAGACGTAGCAGTACAGATACTGCATCCCATAGGATTGCTACATGTGTGAAACTTTTAGTTTCTGTTTCATTTTTTTTTTTGGTCCTTTCCCGAACTATTCTACGTGACCTACGTTAGTCATGTATGTCTGAGGTATAAGGTCAGGTTATATGCCACCTGGGAGGGGGCCCTCGGAGCTGGTTGACTGTAGACTTTAATCTAAGATTAGCTCATACCCAACCAAGGAGCACTGTGAGTCATGTTTACTGTTAGCACATTCGAGGCCTCTACTGATGTAATTCATTCTACCTCTGCTTATTATGGCATTGAAATGATTAATACTAAAAGAGAAAGGTAACACGATGTTGAATGTACACTATACTGGTATCAGCTGTTTATTATGATTCTATAATTCAAAAATAAAGGTTGAAAAAAAAAAAGGTTAAAAGACTGATAATTAAAATGTTGAATTCTTTGCTTTTAATTTAAACAAAATCCTGTTAGTGTCAGGATTTTGTGTGGTTGATAAATTTGAAAAAAAAAACAAACCACACTTTGAAAGAAATAAAGTTGATTACATTGGTTGGTAGCATGTAAAAATGTGCTTCAAATTATTAAGAGACCTTGGTCAATATTTAATAATAATTATTAGCACAGGCTTAGCACATTTGTTTCATAATTTAGTGTCAAATATAACCTCTACTTGAATTTTGACAATTATAGTAGGATAGGAAGTTGAAACATGTTTGTTCCAGTTACCGTCAAAACAACTTCTGATAGTAGTAAAGTATATTACACTACAGCAGAGTGCATACTTCCACCCTGTGCCTGAATACCAACAATAAGCAGGTTGTGCATGATGGGTCAAAATGCAGATCCTCAAGAAAATAATGGAATTGCCCATTGTATTCATTTACATTATTTGTTTGAGTGCTGCAAAGCACTGGGGTATTTGTCTCTGGAGGCCAATTAGGAAAGGATGTTATTCATAGACCCTTGTTTAATAGCAGTGGAACAGGCCCGCAGCCTAGGGGTTCAGGGCATGGGGTCAAGGGGGCCTGCCGAAGAGCCCCGGTGTGGTCAAGGGTGGCGAAGCCCTAGTAGGGGCCGGGGCCGAAGTCCCAGAAGTTGGAGTTTTTTTTAACTTTTAAAGTGTGTATATGGCATAGGCCTATAGTTAAATACCTCTTGCAGTTTAAAATGAAATACGTTTTTATAATTATCCAATACAAGGGAGAGTTCTAGTATGTAGGGCCTCTAAAGTAATAACGATCACTTCTTTTCAACACAGGATTTGAAGACAGTTGTCAACGACGCACAGTAAAAACACTGAAATTTAAATTTGAACATCAATATTTATGATAAAAACAACAAAGTAATTTTTTTTTTCTGCCAGAAATACTCTAATACTACTATACAATAATAGTAATGTAATTGCTTAAGTCACAAGGGTTTGCTTGTCAAAGGGGGCTTTGCTAAAAAAGGGGGTTTGGGCAAACCCTCGGGAACCCCTGGCTACGGGCCTGCAGAATCACCGGATGTAGTGGAATCTCCTGACCCTGACGGACAGGCCAACACCTTTGGCCACTATTAGTTACACCATAAAATGAAAGGTAAAATAGCACCTAGACCCCGTCTTCCACCAGAAAATGCCATATCTCCTGGTCAGATGCCTTCTCACCCACCTTCTCCACACACACCATATCTTAGAGACACCACTGTGTACTTGTAATTTTATCATTTTTTTAATCCTCAATTAGCGTATTTACAAAAATTATACCAACAATAGCTGAAGGGATTCTTTAAGACAAGGCAAAATAAATTACAGAATGTAAAGATCTAATTGTTTAGGAAGTATGACAAACATCTATGATGCAACAGAGGTACTCTTTAATCCCTCTCATTACATCAACCAACATACTTAATCTGCATCTGTCAGAAAATCAACAAGCACATCATATTTATTAAGTACAGTTAAGTCCTACCACTCTACCCTCACCACCAAATTCAGCATGTCTATCCATTCTATTAATTCTGACATAATTCGATTACAATATTATATGCACATGTGAATTGCACTGGGAATTTAGGAGAGATTAGTTATAGATTTGAGCACACGTCCTAGAAATTAACTCATGGTCATTGCAAATGACGGACCATCATTATTTGATGACAATCGCTTAAAAAACAAATAACCCACTGAGATGCAATGTAAAAAAAAAAAAAAAAAAGGGATGAAATATTAAATTATGTAAGGATTGATTAGATTTCTTTGGTTCACAAAAGTCCTTGGTACCTACAGTATTTCCAGTGGGTTACTTCTGGTGGGAGACAATTACCTACTCTTTCCTGAAGAGGGCTTCATCCTTGCATGACATAAGTGAAGAGTCTACTGTGTTCTTAACATGCGCATAGGACCAACAGTATAAATATCTCATCTGAAAGATGCTAGTGCTCTATTGAAATTTGCATTTCGTCCATCCAGCTGAAACACAAGGAGAGCATTGGATGGAACTGAACCAGGGCCCCAAGTTTTGTAAAGATCTCCACAATTCAGTACACACAGTGGCTACCACCAGTTTAGGCAACATAACTAACTGACCTATTATCATGTCTATGTGATGTTGCTTCAACAAGAATACTGTACCGAGTTACTTTCATTTTACTTTCAATTCTATAATTAACATTTTACAGCCCTTGTTGGGCAATCATCAACTTCAGTATAAAGCTACATCCTAAACCTGGACAATGCAATACATCTGATTTTAAATGTCCTCCTTTATGTAGTAGGGTATATTTTTTGTATTTTTTTAGTTATATTAAGTAACATATTGTTTTAGCCTGTAGGCGAATGACCCCTTGAACATTCCATTTCCTATAGTCAAACCATGGAGGTATAACGTACCTGTGGTTCGGTGTAGGAAACACCTTGTCAACATCAAATGATGTATTACCGGACACAGGAAATAGGGAAGGGACAGCGACTCTGGGTGTTGTCTGAGGCTAAAGGACCAATAATAATTGAGCGTTTGAATGAGTAGGGTGGAGCCAGATCCCCCTACATATACCTAGAATATCCAGAAAAGAAAAAAAGACAGCAGAGAAGAAGAAAAAGAAAACACTGCGAGATCCTGATCGGAACTCCAGGACACAGAAGTATAATCCTATAGTCAGATAGACTCAAGATAAATGTGCATTTTTTTCTAAAAGGCTGTACAATTTTGTTGTCGAAATATTAAAAGATCACGATACTGTTTTCTGTAATCCACACCAGAAACCAGACAAGTAAACTGGAAGCAAATACAGCACTATTCGATTTGGCTACAGCGTATCTGTAACTATATTTGCTGTTGGGCTTTGTTCCTGAACTTTTCTTCGAACTTTCCTACTTCATGGATTTCGCTGATTTCACTTTATATTCTGAATTCTATTTTTTATTTGGCACGTGAGTACGGTTAAGGTTAAGGTAGGCTGGTTAAGTTTCCCTTTATTGTAAGTCCCCAATAATCCCCATTGGAAAATAAATAACTCATTAATAAGTGTATAATAGAGAGGCGTCTGTTGTTTTATTTGTGGCTATATATATATTAACATCTACCGACTGAGCCTGCGCATAACTGGAACTCGAGCCTCAACGATAATTTAAGTGACTATTCGCTTACTTACAGTGGTGGTCACCCGCTACATTTAAATCATTTGTTGACTACTACATTTACTCAGAGACAACTAATATAAAAATTTACTACTACTACATCACATGTTCACATGATCTTTAAACACAACACATGTTCAGGGCACACCTCAGCAATAAGGTTGCCTGAATCTGAATGATGGATAGTGCTTCATTCAAAATTTCAATACTGCTCGTTTTATGTAGCATACACTTATGGCTGTTTCTATGGCAACATTAGTCATCACATTCATACCAAAGACCTGGGATGTTAGCCAAGTCACAACCCACCTCTCTACACAGCACTTAACATCTAAATCAAACCTATGAATTAAAATGATGCTTGAATAACATCAATTAATATATTTCATATGAGTACTAATTCTTTTTCCTCTGAAACTTGGATTACAACCAGTGTTAAACATTAGCAAACTTGAGTTGGCGTCTGTAATACCACATGTCTACATGAAAAAGAGACAAAACATAAATCTGATGACAAGACATCAACATGTTAATATCATCAAGGGCATGCAGCCCTTGGATTAACTATATCAAAATATTTTTATTTTGACTGAAACAGCTTAGAAAAAGGCCCCAGGAGGGCCTTGATATTTTCAGGGATACAATTTATCCATTTTATTTGCCGAGTAAAGTTCCTATCAGTATTCATGCCTCCATGTTAAGTCCAACTAAAATTACTGTGTAATCTAGGCCCCAGGGAATTTTTCAAACTACTCTACCAATAACTTTATAGACAGATAGAAATCTTTCTTTATTCTTGATACTCAGTCAGTATTGTTACACTGTTCTTCCCTGAGGTCCAGGGTATTATGTTAAACTACATTATATAACAAAATAAAATTAAAAGAAAAATGCATAAAAATATATATACTGTATAATATATAGATTATATAAATAATAATAATAATAATAGTGTAGTTTTATATAGTGTACATGTCCATCTAATGTAAAAATCAGTTAACTATTCAGGAACAGTGCCTGATAAGCATTTAAATGTCATTAAAAAATATTATGTTCCTATTTTTGGTTTACATCCATAAGGTCATTAACAGGTGTTCTAATATCAGCATGCAAAATAATTCTGGCTAGTCTATTTAGTAAAACCTGGAGTGAATTAAGGTGTGCAGCTGTGCAATTGGACCATACAGTACTGCAATAATTGAAAAAAGGTAATACAGAAGAATTTGCTAAAAGTTGAGCACACATGTTTAGCACACCTTAGGTGGGCATAAAATCGGTCTGATGGCCAAAGTGAATTTTTGATTTAACACTGAGGGCCGCATTTTGACTACCTGTGCCTTAGCATCATCCCACCATCTCATGGTGCTACACCCTCCACAGAGAAAGATGGTACCCTGAACTTTAGTAGTCAACCACCCTTCCCGGGGATATATAGCCCTGCACTTGGATCATGCTATTTTTATTACGGTATTAAAAAACTAAATTGAAATATGTTATTCAAAGTATTAAAGTCAGGCTCCAGAAGAAAATAAATTGTACAACTGATTTTTGGAAAAGGGTTTTGAATATTTAAAAACTGAGGAAAAAGGGACGTAACAACTATTTTTCCACCTTTTCCACCAGTTTTTTAGTAAGTTTTTGTCAAACACTCTTTACTTGTCTTAGAAAAATCAGTACAACATATCAAAACAATTTTTTTCTCTAGCTTTCATGGCCTCCCGAAATCCCCTTCAATTAAATTATATGATATTCCTTATCTGATGTTCCTAACTAACATAATTCAATAATGAATAATCAATGTATCTTGTGTAAATATCTAATGTTTTTCCTGACACTTCAAGGCAATCCCTATAGCATCAAATTAAAGTACCCTCTTTTCGTTTAGCACCTCTGTACCTGTCACTCTCTTACACTCACCAGACCGTAACAGCGAGTCACATCAACTAGAGCATACCAAACAGTTGGGAATAAAACTGGGACAACGGATGGAAGCTGCCTGAAGGGGGGTCAGTTATAACTCCCAGGAAAATTAGACATCAAAACTAGCCAAAAAACAGGTCAAATATGAATAATGGTGACAAAGATTTATTTTTACAATCTTTGTTCAAATCAATATTATCACAAGCCGATTATGAATCTGTGTATCCTGCACAATCACATATGTGGACCAATTATATACAGTAGGTCACAGTAATGGCCATCCGCAATTTGTTATAATCATAGTAACTGTGGCATAATGGCTATGAGCTGCCAGGGGCCCTGCAGCCTCAAGAAGCCGCCAGCAAATTTGAATAATCTTTTTTTTTCAAATCTGAGTTAAAATTAAGTATGCCTTTTTATGTCAAATCACAATACTGTACATAAACTCAGAATTCAAATGCATAAAAGAGGCATTAAAATGTGTCATTGAACGCTAAAAATGCTGGAGCGGCTGGGGGGGGGGGCTTCACTGCCAAACACCCACAGGGCCTTTGCCCCATCCCCCTGAGACTGGGGCCCTAAAGGGCCGCCAGGCTTCGCCACTGCATGGTAGCTATCAATATTTTTTCCATATTTCCATATTAACTAGTGACAAATCAGGAATATGTATTGACCATTCAAGATTTAAATGTGTAGTGTGATATTTTGTGGAATATTTTATTGCTAAATTAAAGATATCAAAATATAATTAGGCATTAAATGTTGATTAATGTATTATAAATCATAACATTAATTTTTTTAATATGGAAATAATTTGTATGAAATTTAAGACAAATTCAACATTTTCATACTCTAAAAAACATACAATCAACACCATAGAACCATGAGTTCTAAACTGATGTTAATTATTAACATTGAATTCCCAAATGACTCAAATCCATTCCATGAAATAAAACTTCAAAATCTAAACAAGGGCACATTATTGTATTATAAATCATAACATTTATTTATGTATTATAAATCATAACATTTATTTTTTTAATATGGAAATAATTTGTATGAAATTTAAGACAAAATTCAACATTTTCATACTCTAAAAACATACAATCAACACCATAGAATCATGAGTTCTAAACTGATGTTAATTATTAACATTGAATTCCCAAATGACTCAAATCCATTCCATGAAATAAAAGTTCAAAATCTAAACAAGGGCACATGAAAACCATCTAAGTTCATTGGCATGGCCATGCAAAGACACTTAGAACTTTTGTCCAGATTCTGAAGTTTCTAGGACTCAATTAAACAACAAGGAGTATTCACAAAGGTCACAGCTGCAGTAACTGGAATATGACAGGAAAATTTGTCATTTTCTATAGGTGCCAAACGTGATGAATATGAATTGTATTGACTTGTGGATAGCAGTGGCAATGCAGTGGAACCCTGAACCCTCCATGGGAGACGATGCCAATCATTTTATCAGGAAACACTGCTTTGAAAAAGAATTTCTGTGAATTCAATAGTTTCTCCAACCATATTGGACTGAGGTGTGTATGGACCCCCTGTAGGACATTTTGGACCTCTTGTTGAAAAAATTGGATCATTTATGAGAACCTTAACCTTAAGACTCCTTTTGGCACCCCCACTGGTGGGTAGACAGCACGACCACAACATAATGTTTCCAGTTATAGGTTAGTCGTTGCCAAAAATCCATGTTTGGGTGAGATATTGTAGACAATGTGGCTGAGCAGTAAAGTTTTACACCCTATTCAGACTACACTTCATTGCGATAGGTTGCGAGGTAATTGGTAGTAATCCAAAACTTATTAGTCCCGATTGCAATCAACGAGCGCATTCAGAACAACACAAAAACATTGGAACGGGAGGTGAAACAGTTCTAGGGCCTAGGCTTCCGTTGGATAGGCCTATGTTAACTGACCTCAGCCAATTAGTGCCTGTGGAATTCTGGAGTAATAAAGATACCCAATTGCAACGGGTAACAATTGCGATATCGATTACTATTGGTGAGCTTCTACACACGATTGTGATATGCGACTGGGTGTTACAATTGCTACAGCCAATCGCAATGTGATGCTAGTTTGAATAAGGTACAAGACTTGTAACTGAATAGTTGTGAATCTGGGTTTAATGCTGGCGAGTATCTAATAATAATGTCATAGGGGACACATGTACATCCCAGACAGCTACTCAGTGACTAAGTTTACCTTTGGTTTTTTTCCCCCATAACATATTGACAAGCTGTATGTCATTAGTTGTATGATTAAGAACATACTTTATATCTAGGAGTTCCACATGCTAACTGGATTTTAAATGATGTCTATATCTAGATGTTATGTCTATTGGAGTGACAATCTACATTATAATCCTAGGGTTCTTGCATGTAACTGTCAGAATTTTTTTTTCTAGTGATATTAAAAATGCAAATCAATTAAGATTTCATGATACTATATTTTCATATATATTAGATATTTGTTATTTTTACATACTGAAATTATTTTTATCATGAAAAGTTATGGAAATAAAATACTTTTGAGACAGACACCTATCACATAGCAACTAGCATGGGGTATCATAATTGAGAAATAAAATCTTGGGAACAACCTGGAAACCAGTTCTAAATATCAGGACCTACTGGCAATGTTTACTTATACTCTTGGGAACCTAAATACAACACCAATTAAAAATGGAAAACAAAGAAAATTCCTGAGGAGAAATAATGTAAAGCATGTTTTTTTTGTTGACTTTTTGTAGGGTATTATAAATTTTAGTATATTTGCGAAATGGAGGCATGAATTCAGAAGTCAGGGAGGCAATTTAAACTCAAGCCTAAAGTAGGTTGGTCTTGAAGAATAAAATTAATACCAAAAAGTAATTATAATAGGAATATTTAATAAGAATAATGTAGGCCTAATTAGCAACAGTAAAAGCTAACCAATATAAAGGTTTATATAGTGTTCTCAAAACTGTGGTATTACTTATCCCAAGTATTTTCACTCTGAAGTGTTTTTGACAATATATCATCCTGCTTTCTGCCTGAAATACCTCAAATCATGGGTTACATTTTGCAATTTGCAAATCTACCCTTTCAACCTCTCTGGGTAACCCCTCCAGGAACACACGTACAGATTACACTAAGTTATAATAATTAAGGTGCAGGCTTTGAAATGACATTTAGATTTCAGTTTTCAGATCTGTCCTGTGTCACAGCTTAAGAGTTAAAGTAATTAAGCCACTGAATTTACAAATCATTACATTCAAGATTTTGTCAAGAAAAGCTTGTCCCATGCCATTACAGACCTACCTCTATAAGAAAGGTCAAATCAAAGTACATTTTTATATTGTAAAATCTTTAAAAAGGGTGTATTTTTCCAATATAATACTACAGTAATAAGTTTCTAAATAACACTGAATTGGTCATTAAAAATAAATAAAAAGTTATCAACTTGCTGAGATACACTGACTAAAACCAGGGAGTTGCTAAACAATTCAGTTTTCACTATTTTTCAAAGAAATTGTTTACTTTACTATTTCTTTTGCTGGTGTCCTTGGGCAATGCACTTTTTTCTGTGTTTTTTTTTTTCTCAACCCAGAATAGTTTTCCAGTAGGATGTTATGGTACTGAATGAATTGCTCTTTATTTTGCATTGAACTGTACGAATGATCCCCAGAGAAAAGTGAAGGTAGCACATTACCCATGTTTGCCAATTTGGAACTACTGACCGTAGGTAAAAGCAAGCACTTTGACAGCTGTTTCCGGATTCTAAAGGCTTTATCAAAACCAAACTTCACTAATAATAATATTAAATATAATATTCGGCTCACTAATTACAGAATGGTGAACATTGAAAATTTGTGATGAAAATTAAATAATGCTTTGAAAATATGTTTGTATTGTTTGTTTTCAATTAAAATTTTTAATTAAACAATCACAGCTTGTTTTGTACAGTGTAATATAAATTATTCTCGGAGGCATCATTGCATAATTTTAATAGATTTATTTACCTTACAATATGGACATACACAATGTGAAATGCTATAGCCCTTATGTTATTAAACTTTTTATAATATTAATATTATAATTAGAAAATGGAGGTGATAACAAACCAATAACAAATGGGAGGACAGAGAAAAGAGTAATTAGGAGAAAGGGAGAAGGTCATAACAAGAGAATGAGGAGAGATGAGAAAGGGAAATGTGAAGGATAATGACTCATAGTTTAATCATATGGCAATACTAAAAATATAACCATCAAAATATGTGTTAAAAATCATTGACTTAAAAGTTGAGCCACTAGGGTAGACTACACTCTCAGAAGATGGCATAGTGAATTATATGCTACATATCATTACATTTAATTACCATGTCAAATGTTTCACTAAACAATGTTCAGCATATAGATGCTCCTATTGGCTGAATTTTGTACACAATATGACATGGTCCTAATGGGATTCATCATTGACTGTCACTTCTTAATTTTTTTTACATATATTGCGGCTAAGGTTATGAATATATGACCCTTTAGCATAATTTTTCATAACCTCAAATTGTATTATACCGATCCTCTTTGACAAGCACAAGCACATGTTTTCATAACAAGCCTTTTCAGTTATCGAACTGTTACAGAAATGTATATGAGGGGTTACAGATAAAAAAAAATTTGAAAAAAAAATATGATAGATTATAAAATAATAATGGCACAGAGTCATCAACAGGTGGTACATATTCGTCAGGAAAGGTAAATAATGAATAAAAAATAAAATACAAGAAAACATGTTTAAATTAAGGGAGAATTGGATGAAAGGAACCAAATGAATACTTTAATTTTCAAATGTATTAAACGGTCAAAGCACTTTTTGGTACATGACCCAGTAGCAATTTTTAAATTGAATTTTTAAATTTTTAAATTGTCTTAAAAGACACAGTCTTATCCATGTTCATGTTGGTAGAAGTTTGTATTGAAAACCAATAAGCACTAACTAAATTTGGCCTACTTGTCTGATATGCCAATTATCTTTTAATAATTTAATGTATTTAAATAATTGGTATATAAGATATTGTTAAGACATGGTAAAATTACTCATATTACTAAGGCATAATTAGAAATTAGTGACATGACTATAAAAAAAAAAGATATTAAAGCAAAAGTAATTGATTTTAAATTTAAAGTTTATTTCTGTATTTAATAACTCTGTATAGTAATCTCAATTTTTGGCCTTTGAGAGATAAACACATTTTGATGATAAAAGCTTTGACTGTGTGTAGACGAAATAAAATCTTTATTCCCTTATCTTGCATAATAACATCTTTAAATCAAAAGAGAGGAGCTTAGCTCAGTCGGCTAAACTGTTGGTAGCCACTGTGTGTGCGCTGAACCGTGAAGTGCTCTAGGTCCCCGGTTCAATTCCCATCGCTGCTCTCCTTGTGTATCAGTTGAGGGCTGAAATGCAAGTTAAGATAGCGCACCGTCTTTTGGATGATAAGTTTAAGCTGTGCGTCCTGTATACTTTATAGCACGTGTGCACATTAAAGAATGCAGTACGTTATTTGGAAAAGAGTAGGGGATTGTCTCCCGGTGTACCACCAGAAGGACACCACTGGAAATAAGTCTTCTGTAGACTTTCGTGGGTTATCCTTGGTGTTTACACCGAATAAATCCATCCATCCATCCAAGCCAAACCAAAATCCATCAAATGTATTCTTCCAACAAATTGAAATTTATCCTTCCTTTCTATCATATCAAGAAAAAACTACATTAACGAAAACGAAAAAATTAAAGCTTAAGAATGACTTAATATAACTAAAAATGGCATAGTAGAGGTTAACTCTTTAAGCTGGGATGCTTGTTTCAGAAGGAGTCCCCAGTGATAAAAAAAAATATAACAAAAATTGAGAAGCTCAAAAAGTAATACTTACTATAGTGGATTTCTTTAAGCAGTAACAACATGCCCTGAAAAATAAATAATAATCAGCGTCAGGGATCAGTAGTATAGTTTCCGTTAAACTGTTGAAGGTTCGTTAACTAACTGGTTCAAATTCAAGAGATAAAAATCTGAGGAGAGGCAATATTTAGAACTTTTTAAATGTTAAAATGGGTGACTCATTTTTTATAAAATAGGTCAATTGATGTTTCTTTGGCATACTTTCATACTCTAAAATCATCTATTGTATTATGTTGAAAGTATTTTTTCACCAATTATTCTTATTAACACACAGTATGACTGTTTTTTTCTTTAGGAAATCCGAAGACCAATACCATTTCAAATAAGTTTAAATTTTTTGTTCGCATTCAAAATGTGAAAACTGTAGCTTTGACAATACTCTTAAATTTAGTAAGTCAACCGAAGTTATTGTGGTTGCAGTTCAAAATATTGTGGTCTAGAAAAAACACAATTTTTACCATTCCTGAACCATAAAATCGCTTCTTAACTCATTATCAAAGTTATTCTACTCTGGGAATGTGTAACCATAGCCTACTAGATGGCTTCTTGGTTCAAACAGTATATCAACAGATTTGTTGGACACTCCTCTCAAAATTTTTTTTAGAGCCATAAGTTTGGACAAAAAAAAAATATAATGCCTGATAAATGATAGATAAGGAAAAAAATTGCAGAGCTCCACTCTGATCATCGTCATCGTCATCATCATCATTAAGTCTGTGCCTGTCTCTTATACACATCTAGATGTGTATAAGAGACAGATATATATGTACATACCAATGTCCCAAATAACCATTATAATTCTTTTACTTTTCAGAAGCTAGCTATGAACAAGTTTTGTAAACAAAAGGATTAATATGAAATGCGAAGTTACCTTTCAAAATACTTAAGTAATTTTGACATTTCACATTGTAATTGTATTTCATCAACCATGTCCTGGAACCAATTAATTTTAAATCACGCATGAGAATCCAAATCCATCAACAAAAAGAAACAAACACATCGAACAAAAGATTAAAGTGAGCAAAACAAGTACTTGCTTTTCAGGCAAAGAAAATTCAACATCCTTAAATATTTCAAAAATGATTAAACTTACAGGAGATTTGATCATCAAGAGGATTATAGAAAGATGATTTTTATTAAGTGGATAATCCAGGCATATTAAAGTGACTGTCCCAATACACAATAGTTACGTGTACAGTGCATCCGAACAGTTAGCTGTCACACTTAGATAAATAAGGTTATGTCCATCCACTCAAAGAATTGATACTTCAGGATGTTTATGTTGTAAATCAGACAAAAAGGATGAATTTGAAGTCTCTAATATTATGACATTTGGGAATCCTGCTTTAAACTTTATTTCAAGAATTATATCCATAGGAAGTCATTACTCATAGCGGTTTTCTCAAGAGTGGACGGTCATTTTCACTGCAAAACTCAGAGTGATTGCCATGCAGTCAACCTGTAACAAGTCCATGGGGAGGTGGGGAAAACTATCAACAGCATGGCATGTGCGTGTATATCTGTACTTGTGTGTTGAATGTACAACAGTGTAGAGCACGGAGTTTTGTTGATACTAACTTTACTAGCTTTTTTCAGGAAGAGATAAAATAATAACTTCAGCAAGAAATTATTTTCAGTGGATAAGTATCAAGAATCAATTAGAAGAATCTATTATTATCACAGTTACATTTAATAAAAATATAAACAATGCAATAAATTAATTTGAAGTACAGTATCTATTCTAAATATTAAGACACAATCTAGACAGAATACTATACGTTTGAATAAAATAATATCAATATACTGTACTTATCTCTAGTCACATGGAATACAATAAAATAAAGAATAATCAACAATTAATCTGTAGGCCTACTGTACATTGTCTTTATCAAAAAATGTCCAAATAAATGCATGATTAATTTTTCTTTTTTGTAGAATGTGTCAAATTATATGAGGCCCAAGACTAGATGTTGTAAAATTGTTAAATGATCCATATAATTTTAAGAGGAATTGGAGCAGATCTTTTAGCACCTCCAGTCAACTTTCTTGAAATAAAAGATATCACACTTATCCCAGCCCTTCCGTTTCACATGATAGATCACAACTAGGTCAGTAAAGACAAGACAGCGAAGTATCGCCAAACTGTCATTGGATATTATCACTCATCATGAGGATGTGAAGATAAGAGAACGACAACGAAAGGAAAGTCGCCAAAATGGCTTCATCAAGGACAGACATCTTTAACTTTAGTACAGACAACCTTTGACTTGTATCATCAAATTAAATGAGGAACTCTTGATTTGAAAGATGCTAAATAGAGTCGACAGCTACTATCTAGAAGTGGTTGGCACATCGATTGTGGCTTGGACTCCAACCTTGAGGTCAGGGGTTCGAAACTCTTGCTGTGCAAGTTGCTTGTGTCCTTGGGCAAGGCACTTTATCTACGTTTGCCTCTCTCTACCCAGGAGTATAAATGGGTAGCGAACGACTAGGGACATCCCCAGGGAGAAGAGGAAATTGCACTTTTGTGCTGGTTTGCCAATGTAGGTTATCCAGTGACCAAGGGTAATAACGCTCGTGCCTTTGATTATTCTTGGAATTGGTGCCTTATAAATGTTTGAGTATTATATTACTACAGAATAGAATTGGTTGCGAAGATGACTTTTCATTTTATTATTGTTTGTGACAGGCTCTGTTTGTCGCAATTTCTAATTTTATACTAGCACCCAAAACATTCAAGAATCAGAATTTTGAACAATATCATGTTTTACAGTTTATAAAAGAAGTTATATTGAAAAACATTTCTGCAAAATATCAATCACTAAGTCTAACTGAAAAGTAATTTAAAATTATTTCTAAAACACAAATCCTAATAATAAACTATAGATTTTAGAATCTTTGGAAGCTGTTTTCTCAAAACCCATTTGGTTGATATCGTATAAATTAAATATTCATAACTTTGATAATACTGAACCAATTTCCTTCATAAACACTGTTTTATAAAATTCATGCAATTGAATTGAATATAAAAATATCAAGAAACTTAATCTTAAATTTTCCCAACAAATGGTGGGTTTTGCCAGAGCTGGGTCACATTTTTCTCAGCATTTTTTGGGTAGTATTCTTCGTACTCTATACAGTACCCTAGCCAACTGTTGAAAATTGAAGTCCGGTGAATCACAAATAGAGGGTGCTAAAAATTATTAATTGGATTAATTCCATGAATTATACTGTCTACAAAGGATTAGTGTTAAATTAGGGTACAGTATGCATCTGATTATTTCACCAAGAAGTTGCAGCTTACATAACCTCTGATGTTAAGACTAACAACTCCTGTTGTTAACTCTGTCGCTGATATTAAACTAATCAATTTGCTGGTTTTAAACTAATTAAGGATACTATATGTCACTAAGATTTTGAAGTGGCTGAGTTTCAATATTAGACTATCATCTTCTGAATTATAAACTCACAATTTATAAACTTCTTGACTGGCAGTCATTTCACTTCATTTATTTGTCAATTAAAATGTACATAAACAGAAACGGCAAAGAACAATCACAAAAGTACAAAAAAAGAGACAGGACACTCTAAAAGTAAAACCAATCACTGTTGAGTGGAGGCCCTACATGAGAAAAACACAAATACTTACAATATAAAATTCTTCAAAAAGATAAAAAATCGAAAGATAAATATTGAAATATAGAAAAATGTGTAAAAATCAATAAATAAGCAAATTTAATTTAAAAGGTATTTTGAGATATAAAAATATTCAGTCAACCAAACTTTAAAGCCAGGCTCCAAAGGAAACTTTTTTAAGACACAAAAAGCATATTTTACTAAAAAATCGGAAGCGCTTAATGAGATAGATTTTTGAATATATAAAAACTGGGGGAAAAGGGGCGTAACCACTTTTTCAACCTTTTCCCCCCAGTTTTCAAATATTCAAGAATCTGTATCTCAATAACCGCTCCTGAGTTTTTCGTCAAATATGGTATTTTTGTCTTTAAAAAATTTTCCTCTGAAGCCTGATAAAATTTTGATATTGTACCAGGGTAAATACAGTAGTTAGGCATGAAACAAACATGCCTACTAGGATTATCAAAATCAAATATAAACAGGGGTGGTGCCTGTATTTTCCCAACGGTAGCCCGACATCTCCAAAGGGGTGGGACTGTGGTGCATTCAACCGAAGAGGGAGATTTCACTGATGACAGCAAGTGGGCGTGGGTTGAGTATCACTTAAAATGTTTCAGTAGAGGTCCAGGGTCGAACGCCCCAACAATTTTGACAATTTTTGGGGTTTCAAAGGCTTACTTAATCGATTTTAGAGTCTACTACTGTAATATGACTTCCCATCCCGGGGCCCCCCTGCTGGGTGCCACCCCTGAATATAAATAACAAGACTGGGCAGCACTACCACCATAGTATTCTAAATCACAAGTGCACTGGAAATGCATTGAATTTTCAAGCTCACATAAGGTATACTGCCACAATGAACATCACTGAAGATCTAGGTAGTAACAATGTTTTGAACTTTATAGAGGGCCAGAACATCAGTATAAATCAACACTGGCATTATCTTCATTTGTGTAAAATGGAAATGTTTCATCTCCACATATTTTAATTTGCAATTTTTTTCCCAATGAGGATTAAATAATAAATACAAAAATTCCTGACAGTGAATGCATAATTATCCCAGTGTCTAAAAATGAAGAAGATAATTTCATAATTTTTATCACTGTCACCTGGAATTAGGTTTACTTTTACAAGTGGACAGAAAATGTGGCTAACTTTAAACATTAATGATGTTGTTTGGAGGGGCCACAATAAAGTAAATAAATTACATAAAGTAAATAAATTACATTAACTGAAAATCAATTTAAATAATTAATACAATATGACTACGATTACGATTTATTGGGTTCACTTTCAGATCAGTGGCACCCATCACTTTGATCACACTAAGTTGTACAAAAACCTGTACTTAGTAGTCGTGTGAAATTACCGGAACGTCAATAATATTTATTTTATTTATTTATTTTCTTTTTCCACGGACTAGGGCAGAATCAAAGTCAAATTCAGTATAACATTACAGGTTCTAATAAAATGTAAAAGCATGAATTTCTTTGAGAGGCTAGGCTTTAAAGAACATGTACATGAAATCTAAAGGGAGCTATTAAGTCTTGTTGATGCGCCACTGTGGGCCACCAGACTTCAAATAGACCTCTTGTCAAGATCAGGCTAGCTTATAATATAACATATATTGCTCTACATCAGCTTAACCAGAGTCCCCAGGGGAGTCTACTTCCAAGCCTACTGTGCTGCCACAGAAAGCTTCAACCAGGTGTTAACTCTACAGAAAAGAAAAAAAAACAAAGGTACTAACAGTTCCAATGAGGTTGAATCTGCAAATGTGATTTAAATCTACATATTTGGAGCAAGCCTTTAAGTTTCCTTAATTTGAAATCAAAGTTGTCTGGTAATACTTGAATAAAAATGAGGTAATTTTGATATGATTATCAAGAAAGCCACTTATCTGTTAACTTTTATTCAGATAATTCAATAATCAGAACTGAATATCTGCCAAATATTATTTGGAAAAAACTGCTGCAAAATATTTACACTTTTTGGGATTTAGAAACTTATAACTGGAATGTAAATTAAGGTAAGTTACTTGACTCAAGTATGCTATGACCCAGTTCCTAGATGGACATTAAGCTGTTGGTCATACATATCATATCACTGACCAGTGTGAGATAAACTATTACCCAGTTTTCAATATTTTTTCGGCAAAAATACTGACCTGGGGTCTATATGAAACTGTAAAATATTACTACTTCTAACCCTGATGATTACTGTATTCTGCTTTCTCAATTCAGTATATAATTATTAACTTGGCTAAATACTGCTAATGTTAAGCATGTGTGTTGTTATTGTCAGTAATTACATTAATTACATAATAAAGAAGTTTACGATCATTGCACTTGTTTCTTGCCCGGACTATAAGAAGCCCACCTCTGGAAAAGCTCCGCCCCTAAGTCTGACTACACTTTCTTTTTATATGAACCAGTAAAATTATAAAATGTGTTCTTATAAAAAAGTGTACACAACCAGCATTTTTCAAGGCAAAAGGGTAAGGTCTGAATGAATAGCTCAGGTGATATTATTAAAAATACGTTAAAAAAAAAAAAAGATTGACTTTAAATTTTTTAAGGGTAATAACTCATCCTAAAACCAGCCCAATTTTGTGTTCTGAGGTGGGGGGAGGGGAGGAGGGGCTTATACCAAGGAAAGTGTTAATAGAAGAACTGCAAGGGAATAATCTTGTTACTATAAATAACCTACAAAAACTACTTCTAGTTTTGTTAACTCAACACAGCTACAACCAACTTTTTTAAAAATAACAATTTATCCTCTAGTTACGAACTCCAAGGTAAATATCATTATCGATTATAGTTGTAATAATAACATGAACAACAAGCTTTCAAAATTCAAAGCTTTGTAATCATTTACCTCTTAATTAGATCAGCTATAAGGGAAGGTCAAATTATCAAGCTAGTTACAAAATATATAAATTATAAATCACAGCAAATTACATTTAATTTCTAATTTTTAAAATAAATACAGCCATGTAACACATATGGGTTCCTCATCTTTAGAATTAGTATGAATAGATTTTAATAAAATTAATCAAGAATAAGCCAACTTCACCTCATTCCTGCCATTAATCACATTACTAATACAGGTTTTTGCAGACAATAATGTGATAAAAGTTTGTCTGGGAAACATTCTTATAAGTCAAGGTGGTTTAATGTCTACTTACAAGGTGGGGGGTTTAATAGGTAAAATACAATAGGACCTATCATACTATCACACATGTATGTAGACCTTCATATTTCTACAGTGGTGGTTTTATAGGGAAATGGGGGCACATGTCCTATTAAAATTTCCAGAAATTGACAACAAATCTTTATTAAAAATCAGGTTTAAATGAATGAATGTACCGACATCTTAAGATTGAAATTGCCTTACAAAATAAATTCTGAAGCTTCAAAGTACTTTTCACCATGCTTCGAACCCTGAACCCACAGGAGGACCTGGGCTCACCATTATTATACTTGCTCTCTGTCCCTCCCTACAACTTCGTATTTCCTCCTTCCTGCACAAACTACCTCAGATCTAGAGCTTGATTTAGCAACAGAAACAAGAGAAAATGAAAGTAATCTTAGTCTGTGAAGGGGAAAAGGTAGCTAAAAAGTCTACTAGTAGTTACTGTACTGTCATTGTCTCTTTACAAAGTGAAATAAATAAAACATGATGTAAATCCAAATGAAAAGACCTTGGAATTTAAAGCACTTTGCCATTAGGTACACATGTCTCCCTATCACTACCATAATGTCTCAAGTCTAGACAACTTAATTATAGTTCATTTAAAATCAGGAAAGCATCAGGAGTTGAAAATTCATATTTACTACAAAATAGTTAAATAGTACTTAATTGGTATACAATCTGTTAAATATACTAAAGATAATTATATCTATAGAAATTGAAGGGTCTACTTATAGACCCTTCATTCCCTTACTCATAGTAATATGCAGAAATAGAGGGTGCAGGAAGTTTATTAGGGAGTTTTTCGATTGCACAGGGACGTTAGGACGTAATGACATCACTAAGAAGTCATCTGTGCATGTGACAAAGTTAAGTTCTCATCACCTAGATTCTGGGATGTAGTTTGACAAGAATCAATGTTGAACAGAGAATGTAGGTGCAGGGAAATGTAAAAATTAATATTTTATCTTACTGGTAGGAGGTTTGTGGATGAGTGAATCTGTTCTAGCGTACGTTGTCATGCAATTCAAAAGCTTCCCTTATATTGAAGCAGGGCCTGCAATTTGATAAATGTAAAAGCAGCATCCAGGAGTTGCCAAGAACATGCCATTTGTACTGTAGACATTTATTTTCAGCATAGATGTGCAAAACCAAACTAATTCGACATTGATTTCAATTATTGTTCTATCTCCGGTCAATGGGCCAAGGATTATCAAACAGCAGCTTTTAATCATTTTGAGTTTTACAAATTTTTACTACGATATATCCAGCGACAACAAATGCAAAGCCATGAAAAATGCATTTGAAACTGATTCAGATTGTTACTTTTCTATGAAAAAATTGAATTAAAAAAAAATATTTTTGCATATTCATGCCTTTTTAGCAAGTGCATTTTAGTTAAGTATAAGGTTGAGTAGTTCCAGTCCTGACTTTTGAAAGGGACCCTGATACCCTAGCTAAATAACTGCTGATGCACCCTTCATTAACACTTGCTAATCAGGTATTTTAATTATTCAATTCCAATGTTCTTTAGTGAAATAATTCCAATGCCACTCTATTCTAGAGTAGCATGTGATTTTGATTATAATTTGATAATTTACAAATTTTAAATACTTTTAATTCTAGCTACAGAATTGTCAGAAAATGCTTTCATGATTATATTTAGCAGTAACTGATATCACTGAGTAACATATCACAGACCTCTTTGTAATAAATAGAGTATAACGAAAGCTTTCAGACTTGATTAATTTTGATCGAGGGCAGTGTCTTAATAACTAACCTCTTAGGAGAATTTTCATATTATTGTAATATATTTTTGTAGTTTCAAGCGAGAAATACATCATTTATAAATACCATCCCATAGTAAAGTCTGAATAAGTTGAAGAGAAAGGCTGCTAACTTGCCTGGATGTCCTCCACTGTCAAGTGATTTTACATCTCCCTGATAAAATCAACAAGGACACACGATACAATTTCCATTGAATAAAAGCTAATTTTTGTTTTTTTAGGTTTTCCCACATGAAAGGATATAAGCTTTTAATATAAATTTAGCCAGCAGAGATTCTTACACCATAAATAGAGCTAAAGATTTACACTTAATATAGTATTCCTCTTTTTCTCCCTCTCACTCAATAGAGGATACATTTCTAGACAGTGTACAGACTTACCAACCTTACAAGGCCAAAAAGAGGAGTCTGAAAACCTTTTGAGTCCTGAGTTTTTGCAATGTCAGTGGAGTATGTTAAATTTTTTCCTATATGGTACCAACTTTTTTTATTTTTTCAAAATCAGTAGACAGTGGAGCACTAATTACTTTTTCGTATAGAGTTCAGAGTGCAGTGCAACACTGGTTTGGCCAAAGAACTTAAATAGCAGAAGAATGAGCTGTTCCGTGTATTTACATTAAAGGTGATGGAACATCCGCCCTCCTGAGAGCAGGGTAAATTTTGACCATTGGACTAAGTGGAGAAACTACAGGAAACAAACAAACCTGAGCAGCGCCTTTTTATTGATGGATAGCGCCGCCACGTGGATGAGGTAAAATTGCTCTCCATGTAGCCACAATGCATTTTGAACGGATGTTCCACTATATTGGAAAGCTGCTCTATTTTCTGCTATTTATTATCTTTGATTTGGTCAATAAAATTGGTTTTTCTTCTAAATCAAGACTATGAAGCACAAATTACTTTTTCATATACAGTTCAGAGCACTGTCCAGGATGTAATTAACTGGTCTTGTTCTTATCTAAATCATAGGATTTTATTATTTGGAAATGCATAATTTTTTTCAGTCAGCTATAACATAATGCATAAAAAGCAGAGATTTTCGACCCCAAATCGAAATGTCGAGTTTTGCTTACATGTAAATAATCAGAGTAACCCTGCCAAAATCAGAGTGGCTGGCATGTCTGCATATTAAACTGACAGATCTTTCATCAACCTTACAATCATTTACTTAAAGATGTCAGTTGGCTCCTTTTTTGGTTGATGTATACCACAGTACATTCTCAAAATTACAAAAATTACTATATACTGTACATGACTAATGCAATGTTGTTTCAGATAAAGTCAACTGAAAAATACATATACTTCCTTAGGATTTGTCTCCTCCTGACAGATGATTACCCCTTCCTTTATATAACCTCAATATCTATCATCAAGCAACAAAATTGGCAGCAACACAAACAACCAAATGAAGTTTAATCAGAATCAAATACATACTCCATTTTACTTGTCAAAATATTGATTTTGGACATATCAACTGTTTTGCAATAATTTTAATTTCAGCAGTTAAATTACAGAGTAACCTTTCCAAAGGCACCCTCTACATAATAAAAATAAAGCCCAAATCACAAGGGAGACTATTCACAATAGATGCAGAATTACATCATCCAGGTTCCATTTTTTTTTTAGGGTGGTGGTTATTCTCTTTGGCGTGGCTGTGGCAGTTAAAGCCTTTTTATCTTCTATATTGTACTTTTATACTTATATTTTTTTTATATAAATTTATATGTTTTTATTTAGTAATTTATTCTCACCTGTAAGTGGCAATTTTTCGCTGTTGGAAGAAGAATTAAATAAATAAATTCTAAAGAATTTCAATTCAATTGAGTTACTTAGAACACCTATAAAGAATAAAGGATGCCTACAGATTTATTGCTGAATATTACAGTGAATAAATAACAATAATAATTAAATGATAATCGCATAAAGATAAAATACACCTCAATTAAAGTGAATAAATCTTGTAGGTGTGATGTTTTGCTCTACCAGATTAGTGGCATGATTCATACTGAATTCTCAGTACCATCCCAACTATTTGAGAAAAAAAAAAATCTCATGAGTGATTCGACTGAGAATACTTTACTAGTGTGATTTTGTGCAGATCCTTTGTACTACAAACATGTCTTTTACAGCCTTAATAGTAAAAACATCATTGTGGTGCTCAAGTCGATTTAAGTTAAAAGTGTTTATTATTATGTTACTATTATAAAGTCAAAACACTTTTGACAGGGACACACCACCAACAGCTTGGTAGTCTGTTGGCCCAAACTGAAACACACCACTGACAATAAACACTCTTAAGAACAAAGAACTCGCACTTTTAAATTAACAACATAAAAATTCTTTGCTTGAAACAGGACACAAGTCTCACCATTAATATACATATTCCACCCCACATTTAGACATAGAAAATAAACATAATTTTGACAGTGTCTAGGCACAGAAAACCACAAATGCCAATGATCAATTCTACTAAGACATAAATCAACAAGAGAATAAGCAAATTGACTGACATATAGTAATGTAAAAGAACCTTTACTGTTGCAAATATTTTATCTTCTATAGGTTTATAAGTAAATAAACCTAAACACTAATCATGCATGGTGGGCTGTCTTCAAGTTTTTAAAGTGTTTTTTGAGAGCAAACTTGTGGTGCATGGTTCAAAATGTGGGCTTCTTCCAAATAAAAGATGGGGGTACATGTCTTGTGTCTGACTGCTTGTTTAGGGTCTTGGGCAAGGCACCCATGTTGTCCCTCTTCCAGAAGTATAAGCGAGTACCTGGCACTAATAGCAATGCACTGATTACTAGTTGTAACATTATGTGATCCCCACGGAGCTGAGTTGCATAGGTGATTGATTTAATGACCAGGGTATTAAATGTGATTCATACTGGCCTTGGAATTATGCACTATCTAAGAATGACATAATATTATATAGATTATGCCTCAGGTCTATTACGACATTTAATAACTATGTAATTAATGAATCATACTGCATCACATCTTCTGACATTTATCAATTTCTATAAATAAATCTATATGTTTGAAATGACAGTCGTGACTAGACAAACTATGTGAGCATCATTGTTTTCATTAGTTTTCTTAGTAATTATTCAAGAAATATATGTACATACATTCTCGTTTTTGTATACTGCAAAGTACTATAGTCTTTGTGGTAGTAATAACCTAGTCTTACAGAATCAGCTGTACACAATATGCACCCTACTCTGTTCCCTGTTGAGTATTCCTAGCTTCAGTTCAGCACAGTATTTATTCCAAATAATTCACATATTTTTTATTTGTTATTTATCTTTCATTCCATTAGGTTACAAAGCACTTTGTTTTTCCTGGTCATTGGGTCCACCTGCTTCAGTGTTGCTGTCATATTGGCACAGTAGCAGGCAACCCTACCAGGTACCCATTTATACTTTTGGGTGGAGAAAAGCAACGCAGATAAAGTGCCTTGCTCAAGGCTACAAGCAAAATGCATGACGTTAGATTGAAACCCCAACCTCGACATTGGGCAACCAGATCGTTCCCACTATGTCAAACTGCTTCCATATTACCAGGAAACCATACCCTGGTCTTGAGTGGATAGATATAAAATGAAATAAAGTTTTTTATTGCCTATGGACACAAGTAATGTGAACTTCAATAGTTGCTACAATTCATTTTTTTTTTTTAATTGTTATCTTATGTTTCATTGAGAAACTCCCTAGATTTCTCTTTCATATACAATTATACAGTATAAAATAATATACAATGATCAACAAAATCTGGTACAAATTGAATCCAAAAGTTCTGAAGTGTGTTTGGAAAAAGAGGGTAGGTTGTGATTTACACTAGGAGGAAATTTGGAAGTTATGTTTGTATTACTAGCAATAATATTGAAAGAATTATGGTACAAACTCATCATAGCCAACTACCTAGATTGACAGCTCATGATAATAACATAATGATGCAAGCTAACCTTCAGTTATCTTATGAACACGACGTCTACTATGAGTTGAATATCAGTGCCATCCCCAGGGCCCAAGCTTACCAGGGGGCCCATAGAAATTGCAGGTAGCATTTTTTTTTTTTCCAAAAATATAATTACTACCATGGGCCCTCAATAACAACATGGGTCCACTAATAATGGGCCCCTCCAGCTTGACAGGCCCCCAAAAAAATGTTTTCGCCTTCGGCGTGACTGGGGTCCACACCGACCCTTGCCCCAGTTACAGTTTCCCCTCTTGGCAGCCCTGCTAAATATCAATGCACTTACCATGTTGGTGTATAGTTGATGATCTTTGGTTTAGTTGTGTGATTTTTATGACAAGTTTCTCTACAGACCTCACATATCCCTGAAAAATAAAATACATAAATAATTAAATTACATTCAATCAATCAATAGTAATTTGTAAAGTGCTAATATCCACGGCAGATGCAATGTTCAGTGGCACTAATGACGTTGACATTACTCAAGGTGCACATGATAAATTTAACTTATGAAAGTGTAAAAGAAAAACATATCTACATTTGTGTCAATCAGAGATTGAAAAAAGGTACGCTTTGAACCTTTTCTTGAAAAGAAAAACATTTGAAGATAAACGGATGTCAGTGGGTAAGGCATTCCATAATATAGGGGCAGCAGATGAAAATGAACATTACATTATTACAAAAGGTCAATTGTAGTGTTTTATGATTTCATTTTATTGGAAGGGTGAGGGGAATATATTTCCAATGGCAGGGGGAATGTCAACAAGAAAGTGCAACTAGGCAGGGCTAGGGATGGCAAAGCACCTAGAAGATTGACAATTTAGGCATTGAAAGGCTTTTTTAATCGACTTTAGAGTGTCCTAATCTACATACAATTTTTTTCCTTCCTAACAAATTGTGTTGAGCTCCATGATAGGAGAACCTTGCTCCCTGCACCTTACCCCCAATTGTGCCACCACTGGGGGTAATGGAACTGAAACATATCTATGTCTATGGAGCTGAAACATATTTCAATGTCTATTAAATAGTTTAAATAGTGACGTCCTTAACAATATTTCTCCAGTAGAATGAATCAGATGGTTAAATAAAAAAATCCCACGGTAAAATTGGATTTTAACTCATACTGTATATTCAAGCACATTGAGGAAGCCTGAAGAAATACCACCCATTACAGACAATCTTATGATCAATGAAGGAAACCTGATCATTGGGGACCCTTAACTCAGTCTCTGCCTGGTACTTAAGACAGAATTTCATCTTTTTTTCATAATAAGAGAACTGGACATGTGATTCTGGGTTCAGCAGATGGGCACCAAATCCACAGCCTAATTTATTAGCTAGTACATAGACTAAACTTCATTAAAACTAATTTGTAACCACATCTAACTACGTATACATACATGGGGTAATTTTAACCTCAGGGGAGTCCTAGATTATCCAGCATCTCAAATCAACCAGGTTAATCTCTTATCCAAGCTGAAGCTTCATCCTGAGTACTGACCACAGGGGAATTCATTATGAGTGACTTCCCCTGACAATTAAAATACAAACTGATTCAGCTTTCAGTAGTGTTAATATAATGATTTAATCTTTAAACACAATTTATATCAACGTTTCTAATGGTTAATAATTTCGCCTGATTTTATAGGTGCCCAGTGACAAAGACTTCAAGGTTCAGAAGATGAATGACTAAAAAACATTTGAAACATTGAATCATGTTGGCTTGCATATATTTTTGGGAGTTTGTCTTATACTAAATTAATGGTGGACCCTATGGATTCTGATTCTCAAGATCTAAGTCGGAATGATATAAGTATTAATAACAATAACTAAAACAATAACTATAATTATTAATAACAAAAATAACAGGAACTACCACTGTTTATTATTTATTTGGTATTATTATTATTATTATAACAAGAGTAATAAAAATACAATGATGATAACAACAATAATAATAACAATAATAATAACAATAATAACAATAATAATAATAATAATAATAATAATAATAATAATAATAATAATAATAATAATTAAATTGTGATGATTAATTAAAAACTGATAAACTTGAATACTACCACATCATCAACACTGTCAAAGTTTCATGAGTGAGCCAGATACTAAGGGGCATACCGCTCTTCCTCAAGGATGGCTAAGTGCTATTGAAGAAATCAACATGGTGGTTTTCAAGATGATAAAATAAAAACTACTTACAACTAAATTTACATTGGTCACAAGTGTAGTAGTTAGTCATCTCAGGCTGAGCCTTGTTGTAAGTCTTGGCATAGCATTTCTTGGGTACATCACTGCAGAGAAAATACATTAATACTTAATTATATTGGTTAAGTCTATATAGATACTTTATTTTGCCTTTAGAAATTTGCCTTTAAAATACCTTCAAAACATCCACATGTATTAAGATTAAAAGGAAATCTCATTATGGAAACAAAGGCTAATACAAACCCAACTGGTAATTTGATATAAATAATACTTTCAAGATAGAGTCCTGGATTCTTCTGAGATTAGTACGAAGTAGAGGAAACAGGTGGGGCAAGTACAAAAACAATATCAGCTTTTGACTAGTAACTAGATCAAAGACACCTGAAAACATTGTCAGAGGCCTAGAAAATCTTTCCCTTGGTAGTCTGGGTTTAATATTATCATTACAGGGAGGAGTATGTACATTAACATCAACAGCCTTTATCAATATTTTTGCTGTAAGATGACTATAAACTAGAACAGGTTGCCTTGCTAGGGCCTAGCTTCACATCCCCTTGATGATAGAGGGCAACTCTCCTGATAGTCCAGGCAAGAAAGCATGAGGTTTGTCACTAAATATGCATGTCTAAGCATTGTAGGCTGGAATGTAAACAGAATCTTTTAAATCTTATTGTTTTAAGAATATGATTATTTGTGACTGACTCTTGAAAACCCATCGTTTGTCGCAATTTCTAATTTCCCACAAGCACCCAAAACGTTCCAGAATCAGAATTTTCAATATTTTCAGGTTTTTAAATTTTATAAGATATATTGAAGAACATCTCTGCAAAAAATCAGTCACTAAATCTAACCTAAAAGAATATTAAAATTACTTTTAAAATACAAATCTGAAAAAACTATTGATTTTGGAATCTTTAGAAGCTATTTTCTCAAAACCTAAATGACTGATATCTATAACTCACCGTACACCACTCTAACTGAGTGGTGAAAGAGACTGCAGACCTAAATCCAGTGAATTAAATATCATAACTTCGCTAATACTCAACCAATTTCCATGAAATAAACACTGTTTTAAAGAAGAATTCATGTAGAATCCAAAACACCAAACACCAATTTTCAATTTTTCATACAAATAGCTGGTTTTGCCAGAGCTGGTCACATTTAATTTCTTAATTATTCAGAAGGTAGCTTATAATTTTGTTTTGCAAAAAAAAAAAAAAAAAAAAAAAAAAAAAATCTGTATTATGATTACCATTATTATTCCTAAAAATACACTTATAAGCTCAAAAATATATTTATGACTTCAAAGTGATCTCTTTTGGTTATTGCTGTTATCTATATTGTTGTTTATTATACATTAGAATTAATATTTTAATTAATATTAAACTTAATATTTAATACTTATGCTGGATTAACCTGTTCCATACATAAAAGTACTGTTTTTACTACATGGCCCTATATGCTTTATGAACAACAAACCATTATAAGGCTACAGCCATGAATAAAATCATAGCTTTTTGCATGACCTGAACTCATGATCCTGAGATGGAATGGTCAGCACATACCACCATGCTACATCTTCACTCCAATCGAATCATAATCAAACTCCTTATCCAACTACAGTATGGCAACCCTGAACTGTCTAAAGTGACCTCCACTGATAGTGATCATGTGACAAAATATTTAGCACAAGCTATCTGAAGATTTATTTAAAGTATATCAGTTCAAGATCAATACCTATGCCATTACATTAACGTTTTGGTTTTTCAAGTACCACTTTGTCCTTTGACCTAATTATTATGTAAACATGTCCTAAATTTTGCTTGCTTGCTGAAGTAAGGTAATTGTATTTGAACTTCAACACAACTTCAGGATCAACATATGCGCAATGTATTTGGTTGCAATGTTTTTATGAAAATATTTTAGATAGCATATGTATAACTATGAGTTTTACCAAATAAACATGTAGAGAATTACATCAAATCAATAACAACAAAATATCATCTTTATTGCAAAGTGCATAATTGACATGGAATATCAACTAAAACAAGTAAAAGATAACTAAAATGGGATGCAAGTAGGGAGAGCCCATAATTGGATTAAACCACCCTATGGGTAGGTTGGTTTAAGGTTGGTAGGTAGCAAACTATTTCAAGTGTATCTGTTTATTGTCCAGACTGCAACAAGAAATTATAAACTTATCAACAATTTCAAAATTAACATTTCAAGGTAAATTTAATGAATTTCATATGCAGTAATCATGGCCTATCATATGCTGGATGTAAGTTGCAAAAGATTACAATTGTAGAAAGGTAGCTACAGTACAACTATTAAGGGTATGATAGCAGCTAAAATAAATATTGTTATTCTCATAGCATATTGTTTAGAAGTGCAATGGCTATCACTAAGTTGCCAAGAAAAGCCACATACATACCATAATTTTAGCCAGTCCCTACCTAGGCACTGGAAATACATGCAGAGGTGGTGTAGCAAAAGCAACTTATTTCAAAAGGTCCACTTTTTAAAACCTATTTTTTTAAACTAAAATCTATGCCAGTTACTAAGAAATGCTATGCATCATTGAATTTCGTTTTCCAACTCTAACCGTAGTGGTACACAATTTTTTAGAAATAATCAGCTCCAGTGATTGCAGATTGATCTATATAATCAAAAACCTATGTTATGTAGCCTACAGATCAGGTCCCAACAACACCCAAATGAACGGAAATTTTCACGAATTATGGGTTTCAGATATCCAATAAATAAGACCCTCAAAATGCTACTTTTCCCCCCCAATTCGCAGTTGGGCTCTGCCCCTGGAAATAACCTGGGAACCCTAGACTGCCACAGGCCCTCATCCTAATGCACGCTTCACTCGTCTATACATCCTTCCCAAATCAAAAATGTTGCACAAGTGCCTGGTATAGGCTTAGACACTGAAGTGTCCATGCATTTCTACTACCAAGAAAATATAATCTATTCCAAAATAAAGAGCATGCTATTTTGGTAGATAGGACTAATGTAGGAGCAATCTTTCTTAGGATAATGCACTAAAAGCCTGTTGTGTACTATAAGATAAATATACCCTTTTAGGGATAATTGATAACTCTGTTAACTGTTACTTTCCACTGAAGCCTTGAATGAATTAATACATCAAAAAGTTGATGAAACAACGCCAACTGGTGTTTGCAAAGGAAATTATATAATTAGAGAAAAAGTACAAAACAAAATCATTAATGAAGTCAAAAATTGCTAAATCATTTACTATGATAAAAAATATTAGGCTTCAAGGAAAAAGCACACACATAACCACACATGCAATCATAAATAAAAGATAACTTAATACAATGTCCTGGACCTCACTCATAAATGCAAATTGCAATCAATAAATATTTGAAAAAAAAAATCATCAATAAATACCTCACAAATTTCCAGAACCTATCAAATATAGTTCCCAGCTTATCTCCTATGTGGTAGAATTTCATACAGTAGCTTAGAACTACACTCTAACAATGATGACACAAGTAAAGGTGGTGGCCCAAAAAACTTACCACCAAAACAAATACCTTGTTGGCATGATGCACTGGTAACATATTATCATGGTTATTACCATTCTTATTAAGAAATGTGTGTTAGACCTAGTATACCAGTTTGTGACATCACCATTAATATACACCGGTGGTAGGTCTAGAGGCCACCATTTCTAGGCACTGAAAGAGGTCATGTTACACTAGTGCTGCAGTAGCAATAGCAACCTCCTAAAAATAGATAAACCAAGGCTAGCCTCACTGACTATTAATTCCATCATCTGTCTGATCTACAGATTAATGAAAGCTAGTGATTTGGACTCCATATATTCAATTATTCTTATTTAATGAACATTTTGTTATTATTCTGATGATGTGCATACTTTGATTCATTTGTTAAACAAGTCTACTCTCAATTGAGCATCAGCAATTTACAGTTACATGATCTTTTGATATGAATAAACAAACTTTTTTTCTGTTTTTTTTCTTTCTGAATTAACTTAATAAAACTGAACTAAACATATTATCCCAGGTTTTGTATTTTTTTTCTCCATAAATTTGTTAATTATACCCTATATTAAAATAATAAAAGAAAAAACAAATGAAAACTGAATGATATGAATGAAAATACCTGGATAAGACGACTGGACCAACTATAACAATCTCACTACCTGGCTGAGCATCAACCTCCAGAACAGGACAACACTCAAATGACATCACTATGACATCACGATGTGCTGATGTTTGATTGGCTATTGCTATCAATAAATCATCTGTTATCTCAGCATTGTTTTTTGTAAATGGACTGGAAAATAAATATTGATAAGACCAATTATCATTTTGATAGGTTGGATTTGTTGTGTGGCATCCTTCATAAGTTCATACATTGAAGAAGTGAAGGCTCTCAACAGCCTTCTTCAACAAATGTACGGATGATGAAGAAGCTGACTGTGAAGATGTGTGTATGCAAAGTGTACAGTTATGTATGTAAAGTGTACAGTTATGTATGTAAAGTTTACAGTTATGTATGTAAAGTGTATAGTTATGTATGTAAAATGTATAGTTATGTATGTTTATGTCAACTGTTTATGTATAAAACTAGGGGGCATTCTTTAAAAGTCTATAAATCCAAACCAAATCTTAATGTGAGGAAAAGTGCATATGCGGTCCGGGTCGTTAATGATTGGAATTCACTACCTATCACTAATGATGTTGTAGCTGCTTCGAATGTTAATAAATTTAAGTCTGGCATAGAAAAATGTTGGTCTGACCACCATCTTAAGTTTCGCCCATACGTTTCTGAAGAGTTTGTTATGATGAATTTGGAGGGACAAACAGCTAATGTTAAAGGTTCAAGGTAAATGTAAAGTGTATAGTTATATATGTAAAGTGTACAGTTATGTATGTAAAGTGTACAGGTATGTATGTAAATTGGCAACTTCACATGTTCATGTGTTAATTTATAATTAATAATAGTGTGCAGCTGTTTGTTTCTGATGCCTGTTAAAAATGTTTTGCTGTCCATCTCTGAGATTAGCTGTTATACAATGTGTAAACATACAATGACCGTGCCATGGATTATTGAACAAGTCCCTGGTTCAATTCTATCACCGATCTCCTAATGTTTCAGCTTTCAAATATGAAAGTTACTATAGGGCAACATCTTTCAGAAGAGACCTTAAGCCATCAGTCCTGTGTGATTCAAGATTCATGTGGATGTTAAAAATCTGCGCGCAATATTTAAGCTCTGGTCAGATTATCAAATTTTTTTTGACAAAAAAACTGTTGTATGCCCTTATGTAGTTATGATGTGCCTATATATGGTCATGATGTGATGTCATCATGACCATATTTAGGCATGTCACATGTTTTCGTCAAATAAAATTTGACATTCTGGACAAGGCTGAAGACAAGGGGATTGTCACTCAGTTTACAGATTACTACCACAAAAAAGTTTATGATCTTCAGGATACAGAGGCAGATAACATTTATCCAATCCTTGAGAGAGAGTTCATTGTAAAAAAAGCAATAATCACTCTGACTTCTCTAAGATTACACTCATAAACCAAAGGAAACGCAAAATAAGTAATGATAACATACCGAAGAAGTAAAAATTTTACTTCATCTGGGAAGCTCAGGACATTGTCACATCTTCTAGCTAATTCTTTTATAACTTCTGTTTTAATATCAGCAACCCTACAATAATAAAGTATTCATAAATAAGTGTGATGTGGGGTTAAGTTGTGGACAAACGGTGTGGTGTTGGTTCTGGTTCGGTTGGGCTTCAAGATTTCTGTGAGTCTAGGTTCATGGTATAATTTCTTTCCCGTTTTCTTTCATCGTTGTCAAGTGCCTCGTGGTTGGTTCAAAGGGAGGCGCTATACCAATTGCAAATTATTATTATAAGTTGCTCGTCATCCAAATCCCAAGTTCTGGACTCTAATCCTGAAATTCAGTGGCGGTGTCAGTGGAGGATTAGGGTTAAGGGGGATTCACAAGACCCACTTCTTGAAACCCTGGATCCCCATACAAAGTATTTTACGGTTTGAGAGTGCTGTGCTGGGCATCTCGAGGTGCTTATTCTTAACATTTGTTCTAAACAAAGTGGGGCTGAGGCGAATTTAAACCCCTATCTGTGACCTTGGACCCCTAACTAGCAAAGATCTGGCACCGCCAATGCTGAAATTTAAAGATTTTTTTCATGACTAAATAAACTCCACTCCCTATAGCTCATGACAATACTTTACTACATAAGGGCACATAGAAAAAATTATTAGATTATCACTCTTTTAAAAAAAAAATAATCTAGTGACAATCTAGTAAATTTTTCTATTTGCCCCAAAACATTTCATAGGTACTCTAGTGCATGATGCTGACACTATAGAAATTATCCTTCATTATTTTTAAGAAGGTATGAATTGCTATTATTAAATTACTTTGTCATGGGTTGTAAGACTTGATTTCTCAATTTCAGCTCCTTTCCAAGGAAGCGTATGGGAACAGTGACTGGCAAAACCGATGGCTCTGGAAGAGAGGTTGTCAGGAACCTGCACAAAAAATAAAAACACAAGTGTATATTTTTTTTATCAAAAGATGTTAAAATTAATTATAAAACAAATGATTAACAATTATTATAATTCATATTTAATGTATTGTCATAAACCAGGCCATATCATGTGCTAAATTATTAATACTATACTAATTGGATTTTTAGTCTTTATTGTATATTTTGTATTCCATTCAAGACTATGATATTGATGTGTGTTGATGATGTCTTCCTCACAATACTTTGACTGCAGAAAGTATATACCAATAATGATAGGGCCCTTATTACACATACTCAGGATGTTGTTTCCAGCTGATGATTGCTAATAAAAATTGTGAGCAAAGCGGGGGCCAAGGCCAAATTGAATGCAGACTTAGACCAACATAATAAGTAAAAGCAAAGGCCATGGTTTGTATCATATTGAATGACCCCTTTAAGGTTTCATCATCATTATTATCATTTATCATTCTGTAGAGGGCAGTGTTGATCTGGTGGAGGCAAGGGCAATAAAATATAAATTTCAAAAAGCATAACATCACTGCTTACCTATCATAGGCATCAACAATGAGCTGCGTGCTGTTTGTTAGTTCAGTCTGCAAAACTTGTTGTAATGCGTCACACTCTTCATTAATTTCAACAATTCTAACAGCAACCTCTACACAATTAACCATAACAAAAACATATATTCATTAATAACCCATTCAGTCCCATAAGCGCTCGCTAATTATCGTCATTAATTAAATAATTAACAATAATTTAAAAAAAACGTACGGTATGTGCAGTAATGTGTGCATGTATTTTCATTAAATATTCAAGAAAATATCAACAATTTTTATAAAAAAATGTTTCTTCGTGTTTTAGTTATTATATCCTCATATTTCCACGTAAAATTATTTTTTTTTTGTGGCTGAAAAAAAAAACGTGGCTATCAACTTTGCCAGCGCCATCTTGGTTGTTTACAAAAATGAAAACGAATCCTGACATGACCGTTTTTGGTTTCCCTGTGACATGCGCAATCATGACGTTGAGATCCATTATGGCAAAAGCTCGAAAATGACACCTTGATCATCTATATTATTGTAATTTTTCATATAAAAAAATTTTTTTTTTTTACACCAACCGGATTTTTGAAAGATTATAGGTGCGTTTTCCTACGTCTTTAAACGGGTGCTAGGCGAATAATTGATTTATGGATTTTACGTCGCGGGGTAAGTTAGGCTTTTCCAGGCTACGGTGCCAGTGGCGGCTCTAGGATATATTTTCTGGGGGGGGGGGGCTACGTTGTCCGACAGGGGGACTAGAGCTCGTAGGCTCGAGCTGGAGGAAGGGATTGAGAGGGGTTCCTCCTCCCAAATGAGATATTTTAAAAGAATATCAACCTCTGGATGGCTGAAAATGGCACTCTCAGACTGTGACAGACATGTGTTGGCTTGGTGTGGGCCTATTTTTATATGTTTTATGGTCTGACTGCCCGACGAACTCTGTCCGGCGGGGGGGGGGCTTGACCTGTCCGGTGGGGGCTTAAGCCCCCCCTGCCACCCCGCTGGTGCTGCCACTGTACGGTGCATAGTGCGGTGAAGGTGACTGAACCGGCTCATAGGCTTTGCAGAATTGGCTTAGGCCCCCTTAAGGTGAAATTTTATATTATTTTTTACCTTCCGAAGTTTTTGATCAACAATTACAAATTTAGTTTTATTTTGTAAATGAATAATTTGTGCTGATTTGAAGATGCATTTATTTATTCTGACTGTTGAATTAGTATTTTTAATCTTTTTTCAAAATTAGTGATAAAAATTAATTTGGCCCTAGGGGGAGGGCCTAAAAAAATTATTAAAATAATTATTTTTTTTCTATTTTAAAAATTTTATAAAAAAAAACACTATATAACCACTTATTTAGGAAAATTTTTTTATTATCTTTATAATTCTTATCAAAGAAATTTGTATTACTCTAACAGAAAAAATTATATTTAATTATTTTTTTGTCACTAAAAAAATTTTCAAAATGAAATTTGAAAATGGGGGCCTGAATGGAACATAAACACAAAGACAATGATGATAATAATGATGATGATAATGTGAAGAAGCAGCTGGAGATTATGAGGATGATGATAACAAGTGTGAGATGTACCTTCTTCACTGAGAGTGCCTGGCTCTCGCAACATCTGTAGGCGGGTCTCCTTATCCATTTCAACTGTTGCTATATGCTGCTTTAACCTACTCTCAATCTCCTGGTAAAACACTTCATGCTGGGCCAGGCTTCTGCTTAAGTGTTCTAGAATTCAAGAAAATAAATTAAAATTATTTGATTGGATATGTTACAATTCAAATTACATTGTTGTTGGTAAATTGTTTCAACTGGAATCTTAAATGCATTGAGGTAGTGAAAAAATAAAGAGTGTGCCAGAGACAAACAGTGAAGAAAATGTTGACATAAATATATTTTATTTAAACGAATATTTCGTCCTCTTCAGAAAACTTCATCAGCATAACTGATCTACATTGCATAAAGCTAAGTAATATATACAATAAAGGTGATAGTTATTTCTATCAATAGGCGTCTAATTAAGAGAATAACAATGAAACTATAGAGCGAATGTAATGAGTGTCATTCTCAAGTATACAGATAAATAGCAAGGATTATAATATAAACATGTAATATAGTGATATGTATCAAGATCAATAAAAGGCTAAAAGTAGAAAATAATAATATGGATATAACAAAAAGTTCATATGGTCTTTAATAAAAGAATCCTCAACATATAAAACTATGGAAGCTACATAAGCTTAACTATTAGCAAAGGCATATTCATGAACAATACCTCTATCTTTATTGAGGCCGTTAACATGGGTTCTTAGGCGGTGGATCCGTTTGGTTTCTTCGCAGCGCCTATCATTAGTAGATTTGAAGCCGGACCGTGTTTATTAAGGCTGTTAACATGGGTTCTTAGGCGGTGGATCCATTTGGTTTCTTCGCAGCGTCTATCATTAGTAGATTTGAAGCCGGACCGTATTATAAGGAAGTGCATGTCGTTAATGTTATGATTATGGAATTTAAGTGTAAAGATACGCTATGATTAGAGTCCTTATTTCTTATGGTGGTTTTGTATATATATATCAATACATAAACAAAATAGTAATAATAAATGGCTTAAAAGATACAAACATTGTCCTTAATACGCCTAACTCTCAATAAGAGGGTTATTTGAGGAGCCAAGCGATCAGACTCCACTTAAAGCTGACGCTGGCTGGGTTTAAACCAGGGTCTTCAGCACAAGAAGCAGGAAGGATATTTCTCAGCCAATCACTCAACTGCACCTTTCGGATTCAATAATAAATTTATGGCACTATTTACAATTAATATTTGCTGCGAAGCAGCCAATTCATATTCTTGACAGCAATTTGACCTCTGAAAGGTCATTGTTTGTCAAAAAACAATCGCCTAAGACAACTGAAAAGCGGAGTTTCCTTCTTTCGTTCTGCCGGGT
>NW_022731299.1:1548310-1559698 GCF_011630105.1 Anneissia japonica | reverse complement strand
ACTTTAGGTGACGTTTGTAGACTAACCTACTCGTACCAACGTCGGCATGTCGCGACGCTGGAGTACTATTCAGCGTTTTTACTATATTTCTAGGTTTCCTATTTCTACGTTTAATCGGCTCATGTCTCAGCCACAATATTTTGAGGCCAATATTATTTACGAACCCAGTTAAACTTATTTATTAGCCTATTTCAACGTGCTAATTATTAAATTTAGGTGACGCTTGTTGTAGACTGGCATAGTGTTTTCGGAATAAATACCATTTTATACACATGCGCAGATCGATTCGCCAGCAGCGAGTCATCGCCAGCAGCAGCGAGTCGCCAGCAGAGAGATGTCACTGCAGCAAAACACTATTGTACACGGTACCAACACTGTTCTAATATAGAAAATGAGTCGTGCTCATATTATTTGTTATATTTTTATTATTCATTATTTTCACTTGACTCTTAAAATAATTTTGTTCGAAGAACATTTTATGCAGTTGTACTTCGCAGCACTTCACTTGCAATTTGCAATTTCTAGTATTATCAATATTCAGGATTTACTTACTTTGAAGGACAATTTCAATAGGTGTTTTTTCTCTAGCATGTTCCCTGTTCTCTTGTTCATGAGCTATCAATAAAAAAAAAACATGTTATAACTATCAATCGTGATGTCACATCACTGCAACTTTCAATGAAATTTGCCTATCCCCACAGTCCACTATTTTTTCATACAGTGCACGCTTGGTTGGATCTTTTTTAGGTATGTGTGCAAAAGACCAATTCAACTTATTATGCATGTACTGCGATGAATTCTAGGTTAGTATTTTTACACCTAGCACTATGAAGCGTGTCACCTACAGTATCTAAAAAGGACACCTATCCGATCGTCATTTGTTGACAACTGGTGATTGAAAAAATGACATTCGTAAAACAAGGTACTGTATATTAGAACAAGCAATACTGTATTATGTATAAAAAATTAAGGAAACTAACGGAACTGAATTTCTAATAGGAATATTTTAGGCCTCTCTAGACCTGTTTCAAAGATGCAAGGAATACATTTAGATGTAGGCAGTATATCCAGGTCTAGCAATCCCCTAGATCGATTTGTAAGCCTAGGTGAAACCATCACACGATTTTATCAGTCTGCACTGACCAAAATGTGATTAGAGTTGTACAGTATTCACCCAGATTCTCGAAGAAATTTTCATTTCTTTGACGAATGTCTATCAACATAATAAGCTCATGACAAGTTCTTCAAACACAATCAAATATATTTTCATCGTACTGTAGTGTAAACGTTGTACATAACATTTCAACTGCATTGCTGACTAGCTCGTACTACTGCAGCAACAATCCGCACGCACAGCTAAATGTAATATATGCACAGATATACTGACCATATCACTACAGAAATGGTTGGCTACAACAAAAGTTTGATTAACATAAAACTAACATTAAAACACAATGATTGATTTATAAAGCCATTAGAATAGTGCCTATTTATAATTACACTAGAGGAAATTTATTAAGATTCATGCTTTCAAAAAAATCCTTCAGCTTTCGTATGATAAATTTTCAATAGTGTATTATATGCAAATATTCAAATTTCTTATTGTCTTAACTCCTTGAATAAAACCATCTTTATCACTTAAGACAGTCTTACTAAAGTCACTCTGCTAAGACTATTGCTATAAAACAGTCTTCGTTTAGACCGGTTGGAGTATTGAAACGCAAACAAGCATTCACTGGTTTAAAATAAAATTGAGGGGGCTGTTACTCTTGCTCAAAACATGCATATTTATCAAAATGAATGTAAATAAACTTATTTACGAATATTCATCGTTCGATTCTTAGTCTTTGACAATCTAGGCCTACAGTGTAGGTCTAGCACCTACAATACCATGATGAAAATGATTTAAGACCATTTTAAGCCTCCTCCAAGCAGGCTTTAAAATTAAAGATGGCTAACTGGTTAGACTGTGGTATACTGTAGAAATGGTCTATAGTCATGGACCAGTAGTGATGTCACGATTAGAGCCGACTAAGCGTCAAGACCGTCTAAAGACCACTTATAGCAATCCGCCCGAGGAAAGAGCCTCATGCATTTGTTTTTGGATATGAGTTTACCTGCTTTGATTAGATCTGAGAAGTATGACTGCTCTGCGGCTTTTCTCTCCTTTAGCACACTCGCCACAAGACTATCAAACTGAGGATCATGTGTTAACTGTGCATGCTCCAGACGTGTATTGCAACATGGACACTTGTGCCTGAAAATAAAGTATAATTGTTAGTTTTTGTTAATTATAAACAAATCTTGATTTAAAGGCCTAATTCTAGGTTTCATTGTCCCATGCATTTCATTTGGTTGTAAAATAGTAACCACAGAGGTCTCAAGTCTACCGCGACTTGCGGTAGTCTACCGCTTTTAGCGACAACCTACCGCGCTACCATAAGCTTACGTTTTTCTACCGCATGAAAAAAATTCTCCAGTAAATTTTTAATAATTTGAGTAGGCTATTTAGTTAGTTAGCCTAGGTAAAAACATAACTCAGGATGTTAAAAAACAATCGTAAACAATCACAAATAAGTTTATTCCACGCCCTACCATCACTGCTAATAATGCATTTGCAATTAATTACGGTAGCTGCTGAAAACATGGAATCAAAATACACTTTGTTTATTAAAAAAGTCGATGCACCCATCCTTCCGACGCCCGGCCTGAGACCATGCCTGCAGTGTGATTTGATATCTAAACAACCCCGTAAACAACACGCCCTTTTGACCCGTAGAACAGGCCTACAGCTAACTTTTTGCATAAAATTAATTTTATCGAGCTGTTTCATGAAAATAATCACACAATTAATAGTCAAAAATAATAAGTAAAAATATATGGCTCCAGCGAAGAAACGCAAAATTCATGTGCTTTTAATTCACAGTTCAAGTACGCACCATTGAGGTCAACCAACTAAACTCTGGAAAAAGCATAGAGCTATTAAGTAACTAGAGTGCTGACAAGATGGCACAGCAATGCAGAGTTATGTATGTGTACCATCCAAGATGGCCGTCGTAAAGCGCCACCTTCATGCTTAGTATACATATTAATAAGCCCTCTGACTGACTAATATTTCATTAATGATAATGAATGATGGTAATAACAAATTATTAAACTATCGTAGCCAAAACGAGGCCAAGTGAAGCATCTTATTCAAAAATAAAGTACCAAGGAATGAAAATTAAAATCGTGTACATTACACCCAAACACCGCAACACTCGAGTTTTAAACATACAGGTAACTAGCTGTACTGAACTTTCTGAGTAAACTGAGGGCGCAATTGCAAACGATGGTGCTTAGCGAAATTTGATTGGCTAAATCTCATTAAATTTATGTAATTTCATGGTAATTTACATTGTGTAAATAAAAATTAAAGCAAGAGCAAGTTAACTGTGGGTTTGATCATTGTACGTCAAATATTTGATATTATGAGTAGTTGAGTATTGGCTGCAACACGACGCACGTTGTATTTGCAGGCGGCCAAAGGTTCCCGACAAAATCTCCTGCGAATGGAGTTCTTCAACTTGGGACCCCTGTAACCACAGCACTGAGTTCTGGGTAAAAGTCATGTTAAGGTAACAAATCTATAAACTGAAGTTTGAAAAGTGGCCCTTCCAAACAAAATACCTACTCTATAGTTAAAAAAAAATTTCCCCTTTAAAACATGCGCCAAAAACAGCAACCTTATTAGATTTTAGGTCAGCTGTACTTTCGGCCTACAGTACTATGATTTTTTAGAACAAATGTAGAAACAGAGTGCTAAGTTAAGTTGCCTATTTATAATTTTACAATTTGTGGTTTGCTTCATCATCGATGTTTAACAAGATTTACGCAGCATTGTTTTGCAGCACTTGACTTTTAAAGGGTGTACCTATTATTAGCTTGTAAACCACAAGGTCAAGGCCAACCCCCCTCCCCCTGAAAAAAACCCCCCAAAACACCACTTGATTTCTGATGGCCCAGTGCACCATCTGACCATGATATGTGACAAAGACAAGCCAAACCAGTCACTCGTCGCAAATCGTGTTTCAGAGAAAATGGCCAAATCATGCTGGAATGTCGAAGTTAAATCTATTTTATTGCACTAAACTTTATATACCTACACATCATTCTATGCTGTTATTTTCCCAATGTGCAATGTTAAAACAACATTTTTTAACGATTTGATGATAGTTTCTGCATGAGAAATGCCTGAAATCATAAACTTTAAAGGCTGATTTCTCATATATAGTTCTTTAAACTGCTGTGTGTTTAAACGCTTGTAACTTCATAAGGAAATGTCCGATTTGAATGATTTTTTTACCATTTTATAGCTATTATTTTACTCTGTAACACTGTATTAATAACTCAAAATCGATTTTTGCGACGAGTGACTAGTTTGGTTTGTCTTTGCCACATGTCATTGGGCTTACCTGGTGTCTATGCAACCTTTAATGCAATTTTCACAGAAGCGATGTCCACATGAGGTTAGGCATGCTTTGGTGAAGTAGCACATACATACTGGGCAATCAAAGTGTGCATCAATTGACGACACCTGTACAAAAATAAACATTATACAATTATAGTGGTGGATCCAGCAACTTTTTGCAGGGGTCTGAGTGGCAATCAAAAATCTACGGTCAGGTTGGAAGTGTCCTCTCAAGAGGGGGATGGGGGAAAACAGGAAGCTCCAAGGTTCAGCCATTTTAATCTATTATCTAAATGATTATATTTTTGCACTTTGCTAGAGATTTTTTGGCTGCTACGCCGGATCCCGGAACTGAATTATTAGCACCTGGCCAGGGGTGGGTTGTCTTATCCATCAATTGGCCGCAGACCTTGTTTAGAAGGGAAAATGATATAAGAAGTAACTATCACCAGAAAAAATATATTAAAATAATTAATTGCATCCATCTAAAATTTGCATCTGAAACACTCTAAAATAGTACAGGTATATTGACTACATGTTGTCAAAATGTGAACACTACACAAACCCCACTGAGTTACTGGATCGGTAACTATTTGGGTACAGTCTGCCCTGGCACATTCAGGGGCTATGGAACTGCATGTTCACAAGTTTAGAATATCTCAATTCAGGCCTGTGGTCTCTGCCTGGTTGTAATACTGTATTTCTCTATAGCCCTGGCCCTAGTAGTATTATAAAATGATTTTGATCGAGTTTTGATAGATACACAGTTGCCTATACCCCCGTTCCGCAACCTTTTCAGCCGCGACCCAAATTCAAATATTAAACATTCAGCCACAACCCATCGACCTCAGGCTCAGCTAATTATTAAATACGATATTTATTGTGGTCAGGTTTGCCTGCTTTTAGTCACTATCTTGCATTTATTGCTTCCCTATTTTATTTAATTTTGTCTTTTAATTTACAGAAAGGTGTCATTTAATAGCAAAAGGTATGCAAAATACCTAGTTATACCTTGTTTCATTTCTGAAATCCAAGGTGTAACATCTGCAAACACATTAAAACAATTCAAATCAAAACTTAAACTGACCTTTATTGAAACCCAATGATCCATGCAAAAAATTAGAGTTATGGAATTGAATTACATATGTAAATAATCAGAGAAAAACATTATGTTTATCTTATTTATACGGAAGAGTGTTTATTTTCTGTTTATTTTCATGTTTAATGTTGTTTTTGAAGTGGGGCAACAGTGACGGACTCGTTAGAGTTTCTATGTCGTCCCTTGACCATTTTTGTTTAATTTTCATGCATGTTTATATACGGCCGAATAAATGTTGAATAAATTGAAAAAAAATTGAAAATTACTTTACTTCGATAATCTGGATTTGAGGATGTATATTCACATTTTGAGCATGTGCGAGAGACGTCGGTGTTCACACTTAAAATACGCACTTGATTCTCATTTTCTGAAGTTTTATTTTATACTGTACATGTGTTTAAAAACACTGTTAAATGACATTAACACACCAAGTATTGTTTTTAAAGGAATATAAATGCAATATTGGAACATAAAGCGATTCTACTCACGATATTGATATTTTAAAGGAGTTATTTTAACAGCAAAGAAAGTTTCAGAATTCAGAATAACTTTTTTTTTGGGAAATAAAATTTCAAAATAAGTGTACAGTACATTGTACAATGATGTACGTCATACCAAAAGGGATCATCAAATTTAGTAGTGTACCTAGGGCCCGTTAGTGCGATGGTTTACTTCTTGACAGAAAGTTCATCAATCCGGTTGTGGAGTGGCGATAATACAATTTTGAAGGTGGCACAGCTCAGGTTAACAGTTTACAGTCTATTCCGATACTTGAGCATAAGGGAAGAACCATTTATTCTGCGTATAAGACTGATTCAGAAGACAGTTGGACAATGTTTGTATGGTGGGCATGTTTTAGTAGCAAATTTGCGTGTTACGGAAGACCCTCACATAAGATTAAGACGAACATGAATAAAAAAATCTAAAAATTTGTACGTTTAAGATGACGCCACATTTTTCGATCGTAACTTGCTATTTTAAGCTTCATCTTCTACGCGAGAATACACAATGATTTAAATACAGGCTTTCACCTTTTCATTGAGAACGGCATAAGAAACTTTGTCGCAACCTGGCTGATTTCTTGATACTTTTTTTTTTCAACTTTTATCCAAAACTTTACCAATGGCTCCTGTTTCAGTTAATTAGAAAAGAAATGTATTGTAAACAGTAAATGTAAAGCTAACGCACTTGTATCAGGGTTCGGTTGTTGGCATTCTTTTGTCGGCACATTTGTTTGTTACCATCATATTTTTTCTGAAGTGATTGCGCGACCCATCAAAATGTTTTTGGGACCCAAACATTGGGTCGCAACCAATCGCTTGCTGAAGGAGGCCTAGGCTAGGCTATACCATAATTTTAGAGCAATTTCTTAATGGCTTTAAGCCCATGGCAAAACAATTGTAGGGCTGGCCTACCTACTATAATAATTAGGCCTACCCTTGAAATTGTAGGCTAGCCTAGGGTAGGTAGTTGGCACTAGGCCTAGCCTAGCCATGGAGTCCAGTCGTACCTAGGGTCTGGCCTACCTTACCTAGGCTACAGTCGTACCTAGGGTCTGGCCTACCTTACCTAGGCTACAGTAGTTAGGCGTAGGCCTAGGCTAGGCCTCCTCCCACCTAGTAATAGGCTAGTAGCCTAGGCTATGCCTACTGCAACAGCCAATCAATAGGCCCTAGCCTGGGCCTAGCCATTTTATGTAGCCTAGATCCAAAATACTACTGTATAAATAGTCCAACATACACGAATAGACAACGGTAAATCTGTATTAGGCCTACTCATTCTGCTTATACAATAACAAATACAGCTGTGTTTTTCAAGCAAACAACTGATTTGTGCTACGCAAGAAGTACAGGATCGAATGAATGTCGGCCGAGTACACTAGTTTCACGTACGTACACAATGATGTACAGTCATAGAGCTATTAATCTCTATGTGTACAGTACTTTTGTATGATATAGATAAACATGAGGAACGCCCTCTAACTGTTATCATTTTTTAGCAGAATCCATTTTACCAACCCAGTTCATGCCGAGGAATATCATTTTTTAACAATTGATATCAGTACTTTCAATTCATTTATTAGTATCCTTTCAGAAAATCATTTGGTACACCACATCCTAAAAAGAGTGCAAAAATAATACAAAACAACGAACAACAATATAATTAGGATTAGGCCCAAAAACATAATTATTTTGATTAAGAATTCTTGGATAATTGTGGTACGAGTGAGTTGATATTTGATTTGATTTGATTTGATTTATTTGCATCTCTGACGACAAATACAGTTTACAAAAACAGACAATTAAAATATTTATGAAAAACAAAAAAGAGATTATGCAACAACAATTTAAATTTCATGAACAATTTAAAACAAGAGAACATCGAAAACACGAATAAATGAGAAATTCAAAAATCTAAATTTGCAGAAAAACAGGTTTGTGATATTAAACATTTACCTGATGGTAGCCAAGTGAAGGATGCTTTTAGTGAGTGAAAACTATCTTATCAATAATTTTAATCTCAAGACTATCATCTAATTGTCTATTTTGTATTAGGATTTTTCCAGCCTGATTTATAATACCTTGTATTCTTTTGTAATGGATTTTTCTTATATTACCAAACCATGTTTATATATATATATATATATATATAAAAACATATATTGCCTTGGTTTGGCTCTGTAATCATTAGTGGTAGTGGGACTGGTTTGGGCCCTTCCTAAGCTGGTCAAACGTTTCTTTTGGGTCTATACCCCAGCTGCACTGATGAGTCCTGGAAGGCCGAATCGGATCCGTCTGCAGATTTCTCTGACATATTGTTTACAATATATGAGATAAATGACATTTTTGGTGAGGCAATTAATTGATTGCCTTATCCGAAATATGTGGTTTGTTTGGTTGCTCCTGAATGATTGTGTAGAATCAAGCAAGGAGCATGTTTTGCATGATGAACCACAAAGATGACTACCTAAATTATGGCTGTCGCAAGAGTTAATTTGCCTATTGAATTTAGATCGTACTAATATATCACGAAGGTTAGGTGGTCTGCGATAGGCTATGAAAGGTGTATCCGGATAAACAGACCTAAGACGTTCTGTGGTCTGTAGAATGGGCATATGTTTCTGAATTATAGCCCTTAGTGGTGGTAACCTAGGGTAATAGGTAGTGACCAGTGGCACTCTGGTCGATCGCTGACGTGGTTTGTACGTCAGTGTTTGAGCACGAGGTATGTCCTTTGCTTTTTTTACAGTATTTTCGATGGGTCCTCGATGATAATTTCTATTCCGGAGATGTCCGGATAGCTCTTCTGTGCGATTCTGAAAATCTAAATCCGAAGAACAAATGCGTCTCATGCGCAATGCTTGGCTGTACGGAATGTTTTTGTACAGTGCGGGGGATGACAGCTGCTAGGGAGCATTTATGACAAAATTTATCCTCACCTTGAACAGAAGATCTTTGCCAGACAGCATGGTTTTGTTAAAGGACGTTCAACTGTTAGCCAACTTACCGAGATTATTAACGACTTTAGTTTAGTTCTTGATAAAAGGTCTGGTCATACAGATGCAATTTACCTTGATTTTTCACGAGCCTTTTGACTCTGTGCCTCATCATAAAATGATTCACAAACTTCAGTCCTTTGGTATAACTGGTAACTTACTTACCTGGTTTAATAATTATATAACTAACCGAAGTCTGAAAGTTGTAATTGAAGGTCAGTCTTCTCAATGGTTCCCATTATCATCAGGTGTCCCACAAGGGTCGATACTGGGACCATTATTGTTTATCTTATACATTAATGACATGCCTGATAACTTAAGCTGCAATACCACTATTGCTCTTTATGCCGACGACGCCAAATTTTACAGAGAAATTCATAATATACATGACTGTCACTCACTCCAGACTGAGGTGGATATTTTGAGTGACTGGTCTAAGAAATGGGATTTAAAATTTAACACTTCAAAATGTAAAATTATTTCTTTTACCAGATCACAATCACCTATATTTTATAATTATATAATTTAAAATGATCCTCTCGAACGAGTTACTGATATAAAAGATTTTGGCGTCATCATTGATTCTCAGTTATCTTGGAAAGCCCATTATTATAATATTATATCCAAAGCAAATCGTATGTTAGGTCTGGTTAAGCGTGTAAGTTTCCACTGCAATTTCCATGTTAAACTATCTCTTTATCTTAGTATTGTTCGAAGTTATCTTGTACACTGCTCTACTGTCTGGTCTCCTACTTCCAAAAGTTACCGTACATAAAATCACTTGAAGGAGTCCAGCGAAGAGGAACTAAATTTATTTTAAATAATATTGATTTAGATTACAAATGTAGACTTCAGACTTGTAATTTACTTCCATTATGTTATAGGCGACAATGTGCTGATATTTTATTACTTTTGAAGTTATTTAATTCCACCACAATTAATTCAGATAATCTATTCAATATTCATTACCCACGCCGTGTTACCCGTGGATCCTCTGTTGGTACACTTTTGGATATTCGTCGCTGCAGGACTGAACTCTCATTTCAATCCTTTATCCCTCGTTCTACCAGAATTTGGAACATTTTACCCTGTGAAATTCGCAATTTTAATTTATTTGTTAGTTCGTTTAAAACTAAACTTTTAAACTATTTTGATAACTATTTCTTAAATAATTTTTTATGTTGAAAATGTTTGTAGTTGGTCACTTTCGTGTAGATGTTCCTTTTGTAGAGAGTAGTTGTTCTGTTTCTGTACTGTTTTGGGTTGACCAACCTGCATAGGTGTTTAGCACCTGTTTGGTATTTCCTTGCCATGTTTTTGTAAATTTGTTTGTTGTTTTGTGCTTGGCAGAAATTTGAATAAAGAAAAAAAGAAAGGTACATATGCTTATCCGTGGGTTTACGGAAGAGATCAGTTTTGAGTTATAGCAGAAGGTCCCGGTAACGTTTAAAAATGTATTTACATATATTTACAGCATTACCAAAAGACAAGTTAGATTTTATCTCTATCGTATATCATTATTTATACTTACAAAAAGCTCTCTTTGTAGATCTCGTCTTGTCGTCAATTGCTGATAAGAAGAGGGCGTATCATATTGATCTCTGTTATTCGCCATGCATCAAGGATTATACTGCTGTCTAATATGCGTGCGCACGAGTATGAAAGAATTAGGTGCTTTAATCGGGTTCGAATCCATGTTGGGGTACCTATTTTTCACACCCGCGAATTCCTTTTCTTTAACGTTCAAAAATGTATTTATAATATTTTTACAGCATCACCGGAAGACCAGTGGTGGCACAAATGCGTCTCATGCGCAATGCTTGGCTGTACGGAATGTTTTTTGTACAGTGCGGGAGAGAATAAAGAAAAAAAGAAAGGTACATATGCTTATCCGTGGGTTTACGAAAGAGATCAGTTTTGAGTGTACCATTTTCCATGGTCACGGTGATGTCCAGAAAATCTACACTGCTTGTGGATTTGTTAGCAGTGAATTTGATTGTGGGATGAGCCGAATTAATGTTCAATATGAACGCATCCAAACTACCTTCACCATGGGTCCAGATCATGAAGATATCATCAATGTAAAGAAACCAAACATCTGGTTTCTTGGGCTGTAGGGACAGGAAATTGGCCTCAAATTGTACCATAAATAAGTTAGCAAAAGATGGAGCCATTTTAGTGTCCATCGCTGTACCATGAATTTGAAGGTAATGACCGTCGCCGAAAACAAAGTTATTATTGGTTAGAATTAGCATAATAAGTTCACGGAGATGTGATTTAGATGGGGTTTTGCCCCGAATTTGCTTGTAATTTGAAATGCACGCATTAACACCTTCTTCATGA
>NW_022731299.1:1543667-1548242 GCF_011630105.1 Anneissia japonica | reverse complement strand
TATATATATATATATAATGTAGTACTGCATAACGGTAATACAAACTGGATACGAAAAATGTTGACTTTATATTATGGGCTCCAACTAAAAAGACAAATTTATCAAAATAATTTAAATTATCAATTGTGATGCTCCTTTGCTAATTAAATAATTCATTACAAAAATCAGAGTAAAATAAATGATAAGAAAATGAAATTCGTCTTTAATCTCATTTGTACCAAATTCTGTTAGAAAGAGGAGTAACAGGAGAGGTGTGGCGCCCCTTTTCAATCATGAGTGAGTGAGCACTTGTTCTTAGTTTAGTAAAATTGCAACGCACATCGATATCAAAGAATTTACAATACTTTTCCATGGTAAATTTGTTTTTAAAAAGACAATATGTCCGCATTTTGACTGGTTATTGGGTGATATCATTAAGCCAACCAAGACAAAATTCATCATGTAATTATTTTTCAATAATATTACCCTATAACGGAAACGCACTAAATGAGTTAGGCTTAGTCCAAACTATTATTAACAAATTACAATATTTAAGCAAAGAAAGAAAGAATTTCATGTCATTTTTTTCTATTGTAGTTAAGATAAATAAACAAATGATTAATTATTTAATAACTTTTTGTATTATATCCTATGTTTTTACATCTATTTAATATTTTTGTATGTTTTAGTTTATTTAAATAAATAATGATTCAATAATAGTCTTGTAATAATTTAAAAAAAAATTATACTCTATAATGCTCAATGTATTATCTCTTTTTTACATATACTTTTTCATGTAGCTTTTTTGTATCTCACTACGTGCAATGAGAGATGAGAGAAATGAGGTTGACATTTCTGATGCGTTCAGACGGACCGGGATGCAGATGCTGGCTGCTCACGGCAGCCTACTTGTTTTTCGTCGGTGGACGAGACGAGGATCGCCAACGGACGAGGTGGATTTGCTGCAGACGAAGGTTCAGCGATGCGACGCCGAAAGATACGTTCGTTTACGATACTCAAACGTATAATTAGTACAAGATCAACATCATCAAGATCATCATTGGTTCTGGAGCTCGTCGTGTCTGGGTCATTGCGACAAAGGTTCCATTCAGATTATTATATGCGGTAATGTGCTGTCGACGAATCCCGAAAAAAAAAAAAAAGATCGGATTCGTCAAAGTCATTTTGGAAACCGAGCAAATCAATAATCCGAAAAACGAAGAATGATTAGGTCTATTCACCTTATGCGGAAGCTCGTATCGAAGGTAACTTGGTCGCAAGAACTACCGTGTGACCGAGGGCTCAACCCTGTTCTACAACGACACCAACGACCTGGTTACGTTACGCTGGCGTGGATTGACAGGCGAAGTAGAACCCGTACGCCGCAGGTGGTGGGTATGACGAACGATGCGGATCCGATGGTTTGCGGGGTCTGGACACGACGCGGAGTTTGATTTTTGACTTTCCCTACAGATCTGGACCTAGGGCCCCCCGGTGGGGGTCCAGGGGGGCCACGGATATTTTACGAATTATGGCGAATTTTTATTATTTATTTGATAGGCATCCAGTCTATAATATGACTTATTATAGGCTATGCTTTCCAATGTTGAAATCAGCTTCCAAAACCAAAACATTTTGAATAAAACAAGAAACAATGAGTATGCAATGTAACCATCCAATTTATTTTAAAATCCTCATTCTTGAAAGTGAAATACTATATTTTTGAAATTTTGCATGAAATCTGTCAACCACGCTGTCATGGTCGAGGTTACTTCACGATGTATATTCCAACCATCATCAGGCTATCTAAATGAGCATTTGCCATAACAGAACGCAAATTATTTTTAATTAGTCTCATTGAATTATTGTTATTATTATTATTATTATTATTATTATTATTATTATTATTATTATTATTATTGTTATTGTTATTGTTGTTGTTGTAATGAAAAGTGAACACAAACAATATGGTGGCTAAACGAATATTACATGTAAATATTTTTTTTAATTTGTTTGTTCCCCGACAAAATTTATCGTCTTCCCCGCCCTCAGAATCTCAATTTACCTTTCTTTCACACTCGTAAATTCCTCTTCTTTAACGTTCTGTTTTTTATTTAAACTTGTACGTTAATAAACAAATGATAATAAATAGTAAATGCATGGAAATGTTAACTGAATAAAATGTTGTATTGTGAAACTGGAAAACTAATAAATTTCTCAATATTTTATATTATATATTATTAGTATATTAGTCTTATTCCATAATCTAGGCCTATGTATTTTGTTTATTTGCATTATGCATATTTTATTGGCACAAGTTTATTTATCGTTATTCTGATTTTCGTTTGATAAAGTAGATATCTTAAGCATCACTACATCTTCCTGCTTCTCTTCAATTTGGCGACATGTGCAACGTTTACATAAAAGTTCCATGACCTTAGTTATAATAGAGTCTAGCGGTTTCAAGGAATGGAGCCAGGTAGGAAGAAATTCCCAATCTTGGAGCTTAACTGGTAGCCAATGTGGTCGTTTGTTTTGTAAAATATTTACTATTGTAATAAAGAGAGACAGGAGGAGGATTGGAATACCAAATCCGACGAGTGCCCAAATACTCCACAAGGAAAGGCCAAACACGAAGGCTGGTAACAGAAAGAACATGACTAATAGATACAAAAGGGCGAACCAACGATATTTGGCTGTTGTATTACCTAGTTTTTTGGCCAAGGACACGGGTATTTTACGCATAAAAGGAATAGGATAAAAAATTAGGATCCCAGTAATGTTAAAGAAGAGATGACATAAGGCAACCTGGATCGAAGGTTTGAGCTTGTTACCTGTAGCTGCCAGTGACGCTATCATAGCGGTTGCAGTGGTACCGATATTTGCTCCCAGGGTCAACGGGTACATTCTCTCAAGAGTGATAACTCCTACACCAACAAGAGGTGTTATGGCAGAAGTAAATATGGAACTACTTTGGACAAGGAATGTCAACAAGGCGCCGAGTACAATTGCGAAGTATCCAGTCAGGAACGACAGCTTCCCGGGAAAATCGGCATTGATAAACTTTTTGATCAAACGAGCTACCTTTCCCCTCAGAATTGTGTGAAGAATTTTGATGATCGCAAACAAGCAGAAACACAGGAGAAACAGGGAAGCAAATAACATGATGATGCCGGCATTTGTATCAGAAAGAGATGAGTTGGCAAACAGATGTTCATATTTACCTGAAAGATATCAAATAACAACATATTTAGAAAATTACTATTATTATTAGCCGAGTGTTTTGTTTCTCATGTAAAAATGTTGTTTAACTAGGCCTATTCGAAATTCAAGATTCAAATTATTTATCGTCCAATATTAATAGTTTGTTTGGACGCAAAGATTTATATCGAAACAAAGCATTATGAATATGAAAAATGAAACAGAGAAAACATAAAATAAAACATAACATAATAACATAAAATATGCATATGGGAGATGAACCGTGATTAAAGTTGGGTAATTACATTCGCATTGTAGTACAGTATGCTATGTAATCCAGCTAGATTTTTGTGCCAAAATGAATTTTATTGGCTAGCTTTTGTCATTTTTGGTGTGTTGAATTAAAAAAAATTAGGCGTTGTAGGGTAGTACACAGTGGTAAGAAGAGCCCATGTGGCCACTCCGGGGCCCGTTTGGACTAGGACTTGACCCAGAAACCACATGCGTTACGCTACTGTTAAGGCTTGGTGGTAAAGTGCTAGGTAGTGTTAGGAGGCCACTCCCCAACCCCGAGAGCTCACAAGCGTTACGCAACAGTGTCCTGTTTATTTTAATATGCTATGCCATATTTGTACTTTACGGCACAATAATATGAAAAACTACACCATTTCTGATATATGTGTGTTGTCAAACATTATTCAGCATCGAAAGAGCTTTAGAACGATACCAAAAAAATTGATTTTGACTTTTGGTCATGTGACTTTATTTTTTTGGTCTATATCTCTGTAAATATGTATTATTACAATAGGTATATGTGTAAAGGAATAAAATGATCAGTGTATAATTCCCTTTCCATTGACACCAAACATAGCCTAACCATGTTTTATGTGGTGTCGGCCATCTTGAAATTAAAAATGGTGGCTGATGATGTGGATAAAACAAAAATAATGGATAAAACAAAAAAATCCATTTTGGCACAAAAATCTAGCTGGAGCCCAATTTCTGACATAGCGAACCATACTATTGCTAATTGACAAACCCTAGAGGCCCTTAGAAGAAGGGAATCTCTCTCCAGACAACCATTTAAAATACTATATGCTACTTTCTCATGTAAAAATATTGTTTAACTATTTCGAAATTGGAGATTTAAATTATTTATCGTCCAAAATTTAAATTTTGGTTGGGCGCATAAATTTAAATACAAAATACAAAGCATTATAAATATGAACAATATAGCATATGTATATAACATAGTACCGTATATGGGAGATGACCAGTGATTAAATTTAGGTTAGCATTCAAAGATGTTATTGCTAATTACGAATTATGGATGTTCGGCATGTAGAAGAAGGAAATCTCCCTCCAGACAGCGTATACATTATACCTGAATATATA
>NW_022731299.1:1534035-1543388 GCF_011630105.1 Anneissia japonica | reverse complement strand
GCCTCCTGTTTTGCCACTAAATTTTAAAAATTTCAATGCAAATCAATGTAATGTTACTTATGCTGAACCTGTTGTCCCCCCGGCAAACGTTTGAAAAATTCTGGATCCCTCTGACCATTGTTAATTTTGTATGTTCAGTACAAATTACTTTTAATTAGTGGCATCTTTGAGAGCTTCATAGCAGTGGGCTTATTTAAAAACAAATCTGTATGATTATTAGAATAAAATTGGCTTTTCTTTAATCGTGTTGTAATGTAACTTAAGTAACTTAGCCTATATTGCATTCTTATTTATTTCTTGATTATTCTTGTTATATTTTTAACCTTGGGTTATTTGCTATTTATTATTTATGTAAGTTTATTGTTTGTTGTTTTATATTCCTCGTCAACACCTGCTCCGCCTTTATGAAAGAATTCTCCAAGAACCACCACATCCATACTTACCATACCAGAAAATCCTCACACTTTCATCGCACTCGCCCTCGAACAGTCTCCAAGACAAAATCAATCTTTGCCCTTGGTCATATTGCATAGAATAAGCTACCCCCACCCTCCATAACACTAATATCAGCATTTTTACGTTTAAAAAAAAATCTAAAAAAATTGAATCACTCAAGATAACACAATTATTTACACATTTTTCAGGGGCGGATCCAGGATTTAAAAGAGGGGGTTAAAAATGTTTCCGAAAAATCACAAATGAAAGGAGGGGGGGGGGGGGGGGGGGGGGTGGTGGGGGATTCCTAGATGGTCAGAAATGAGCTTTCCCGGCTTCTGAGAAGTCTTTTAATGACCTTTAAGTTCCTCAAAATTCAAAGTTTTCCCCCTCTTGAAAAAAAGGTCAGGTAATTCTATCTCATTCTTTAGGCCTATCATAGAGGTGGGGGGGGGGGGGATCAAAGACAGGCAATATATTATTATATTCCAACAAACATTGAGTAGTTAGATATGTAGCCTTTCTTCCATGGATCGATGAACCGACAGGCCAGAAGAACACACTTTCGTACATAAATTAAATAGTTTACATAATCATTTTACTAGAGGTAGCTCGTTAACCTTTCGCATCCCACATGTTAAACATCCCAACAATACATTTTATTATACAGCAATCAAACAACGGAACGCACTACCACCATACATAAAACAATCAACATCACTCAACGTATTTAAAATAAAATTAAAGCATCACCTTGATAAAAGATTCTGTAATATTGCACAGCCTATAACTAACTTGTATATGTTGTAGCTTGTGTAACGCTGTAAGGTGGGTCTTTATTTTTTTTAATTATTGTTTTATCTTGTACATCATATACTACTTCTTTTGTCTGTCTCCGTTTTTGTTTCTGTGTGATATTTTAGGACCCCGTTGGAAAGTTTCACGGGTTATCCTGGCATTAATATTTGTTTTTGTCTGTTAATATCAATTTTTATAAGTGTTATATGATGTTCAAGGTAACCCAAATTTATTTTTGATGTAGGAAAATTTTTATAACTTTTTGGTTGTTTTCTGAATTTTTGGCTTTTATTATTTTTTATGACATTTTTCGCTATTGTATTTTTGTATTTTGATATAGTTTTGTACTTTTGTACTGTATATTTTAATGTAATGCCGAATAAAATGAAATAAAATTATTACGACCGCGAACCAAAAACAGTGTGTATAATTTATTTAATTGAGAACTAGTTGGGCTAAGTCTACTGATCTTCCAACCTATGCCTAGGTAGGTTAGCATGTCTTTTGTAAGCCAGGACCCAGTTGAATTTTGTTACGTTTCTTTGCAGACGGGGGTTCGTCCGAACTCTTTGAACCCCCCTTGACTGGCAGGGGCGGATCCAGAAATGTCCGAAAAAAAGGGGGGGGGGGCGAAAGTGGGGCCGATTAAGATAATACTACCCTAGAGGGTCCGAGGCATACCCCGCGAAAGTTTCGTGTTCTAAACACACGCAAACAATCAACATGCTATATAATTGTGAAAATATTGTGTAATTCTGGATAAATAATCGGTAAAAGTCAATTGGAAGTATTTCCAATTTAGTAAATTGCAGACACGCATTAGATATTGGTAAGGAATTGTTTTAGTATTGTACTAGTCCATTACTTACCTCTCCGGCTGCTTCACCTCCTAGCAATCTGAAGGCTGAACTTAAAAAATCCAGTGAACATATGAACATATAGAGGAAACCAAGAAATAGTATAGGAAGACAGAGGTACAGCCATGATAACTTGATAACACGTATACATTTCCCCTTAGTATTCAGCTCTAAAACAAAGGAATAGAATAATGTTTAATGATACTGTAATTGTTGGCTAATATATGCTGAAGAATGAAATCCAATATTAGAATTGCTTAATGTTTTACAGTATATAATATTATTAATTATTATCTCTCAATTGAAAATTAGGAACGAGAACGGGCAGGATCCAAAGATGTGGGTGGGGCCGAAAGTGGGGCGACCGAGATAACACCACCCTAGGGAGTTTTTACTTTCCAAAAAAAAAAGGGGGGGGGGGTTCGTTCTCGCGCCTCTAAATTCGCCCCTGCGAGAACGTTTTCCCGAAACTGAAAAAGTGACATTCAGCTTACCACTCCAAGGTTCCAGTTGATCATCAGTATCTGGTAGAGCAGCTACCCATGGATCCTCTTCCTCCTCTTTAGTTTGTTTCAGATTTCTATTTTCCATTGTTACAGGGTGGTGAGAGGGAGTTCCATCGTCGCCTATAAAACCAACGTTGTCGACATCCAAAGCCGATTTCTTGTATTCGTCGTTTGCCTAGAATAATGCAAAAATGTCATTTTGTTTTAACACTATAGATTTTTATTCAAATGATTATAAATTATTTGCACAAACGGGCGTGGTTAGGGACACCATATCAATATTTGGTCCACGTATGCCATTTTATAATTATATTATAGAAAAACTCTGGATTGGATTGGATTGGATTTATTCGGTGTAAACACCAAGGAGAGCCCACGAAAGTCTAGAAGAAGACTTATTTCCAGTGGGGTCCTTCTGGTGGTGATTGGGCAGTACACCGGGAGACAATCCCCTACTCTTTTCCGAAGAGTGTATTGCGTTCTTTAACGTACACATGGGCTATAATGCACACGGGACCAACGGCTTAAACGTCTCATCCGAAAGACGGTGCGCTATTGTAACTTGTATTTCAGCCCTCCAGCTGAAACACAAGGAAAGGCAGCGATAGGAATTGAACCGGGGACCTAGAGATCTCCACGGTTCAGCGCACACACAGCGGCTATCACCAGATTGGCCGACTGAGCTAAGCTGCTCTCTCATTACTCGTTACAATACAACATAGCTACCCATGGATCCTCTTCCTCCTCTGTAGTTTGTTTCAGATTTCTGTTTTCCATTATTATAGGGTAGTGAGAGGGAGTTCCATCGTCGCCTATAAAACCATTGTTGTCGAGAACCACAGCCGATTTTTTGTCTTCGTCGTTTTCCTACATTAATGCAAAAATGTCAGTTTGTAACTACATATTTTTATTCAAATGATTATGATATTGATACCGTGCTGTAATATCACAAGTGTTAGAAAAGTACCGTAAGCCCAGACCTACTTATGTCTATTGATGGCAATATGATATAAAAATGCGTATCATTTTAAATCGAAGCAGCTAATGTTTTAACATAAATATCATTTCACCTTAAACGAATGTTTTTAGATCAGAGTGTTAGATCAATGTGAAGTTACAATTGAAATGGACACGCTTTATATGCTTGGTGCTGAAGTAAGATAAAAAAAAAAAAGATTTAATTAAAATCAACCAATAAAACCCAGCAATAGAATAAAAACACTAAGGTGCGTGCATAATTAAAACCTACAAAGCGTTAAATTCAGCCCCTAGTATTAATTCGGTTCAATTCAAACAAACATTTATATTCCTTCATTAACATCTGTTACAATATACAAAAGGGGGATAAAGTGTTAGTTATTGTTTCTTATAGTTCCTTATAAAGGTGGTAAGGTGACGGTAGGATAATGACCCATAGTCATCAGCGTCCTTGTGCTTATTTGCATAAACGGGCCTAGTTAGAGGCACAATAGGCCTATCAATATTTGGTGCCTATATGCCATTTTTTCATATTATAAAAAAACTCGTTACAAAACAACACATTACACATTTTTAAAGAATCTTAATAAATCAATGAACAGTTAATTAAGTCCTTGTTAAGTGACGGATAGTAAAAATAAAAACTTTAGTTTTAAAATCACATTCCTTTTAATAACAATAGTAGGCATAGGTCTAGTTCGTTCAGTAAGGCTGCAGTGTATCAGCTGATATTGAGCCTTATTTTTTTTTAAAGAGCCTTCATGTTGCAAAATGCAAGCAAAATTTCCATCAGTTGTGGAAATTAGGTAGTGACACCGCAATAATTTTTAGAAGACCATGGTGAGCACAACCGGTACGGTACCGTATCAGCCACAAACAACAACAAAGACCACAATACTTAACAAATATAGTCTTAAGTCAAGGTTGTGTGAAAGTAAAGTAGGAAAAGATGCGATTAGTGATCATTCAAAACAATCAAAAGATTATCGCAGCAATAGAAAATCGACTCTGGCTGCTACAATAGTACGCCCGATGCAATTCAGAACAAGGCAAGAGATTCCACTCCTTTACATTTTTAACATTTTTTTGAAGTGCTACAATACACACCTTGTGAAAAACATCCTTATAATACCGTAGATTAATATCAAACCTAATACTGTATAATTATTATTCTTATTTTCATATATATTTTTATTTATCTTTATTGTTAGTATTATTGTTAATATTATCATAATTATTTTATCGTTTAAATACTAATATTAAAGTTTTGATTCTGAAAGACTTTTTCAATTTCAGAATGCTTATGTGATTTTGCAATAAAATTACTTTATATATTTAATTTATTGTGAAATAATATTTAAGGTTTTATTACGAGCAAAGCAATTACTTCTTTGGAGAAAAAAAAATCTGATTCTGAATATAAATTATAATAGAATAAATGACGAGGTTTGGATGCCAATGCTTAAGTTTCAGATTACTAAATTTACTAAGAAATAGTAACTTCACTCAGGCCTATATGTTCTTTTCAAACTATTAGATTCTAAAATCAATTAAGTAGCATTTAAATTGTTAACATTTTGTTGGACGACCACTACCGGGGCATCGTTCATCTCCCACCCCTTCGATGGCGCCAAGCCCACGGTCGCTTCGCTGGCGCACTGACAAGTTACGCCGCAAATATTAAATTACGAAGCTAATGTTATATTATAATGCCATGATTTAACGTGTGTATAAACAATTTTTACTTACCATTTTCCCTCAGACTGAATAATCGATGGTAGGTGTGTAAAGACAAGCCTTGCTATGATTTTTTTTTAGTGCTCAATTTAGTCTCTATTCCTGATGATTCCTGATGATGACATAATTAATGTCGAAATATTAAATCCCGACACGATTGCGTGCATTTCGATACTTGGAGTATGTATTATACTATTTTAGTCTCTATTGAACTGCAAAACAATGCTATCCATCGTATTGTCCAATCAGAGTAGAGATATGGAGGTATAATTTAGAGACATGTGAACAGCACTTTTTACCACGTGCTTCAGACATCTATTATTTCCCTTTTGATTTGCATTATTTTGGGCGTAAGCAATTGTGTACCTGAATGCTTGCTCAGCCATAGAGGTATAATTTATAGACATGTGAAAAACACTTTTCGCCACGTGCTTCAGACATCTATTATTTACCTTTTCATTCACTCTGGTCGGGCTCCTGTTATGGCGAATCATATAATGAATAAATAAATAAATATATGGAGTTACTTTGGTCGTGAGATAAGCCCCTCTGGATCAAGACCCTGTGATTAGAGAACAAGCATCTTAACCATCAAAACTCCAAAATACTTCAAAGGGGTGGATCCAGGAATTCGAAATAGAAGGGATTCGAAGTCCAGATTTTACAGATGGAGGATCCAGACTATTTCATCTCCAACACATGTCTATGTTACGTCTGATGGCCTGAGATTCCTCCTGAAATCTACCTGTGTATCACCATTACCACTACAAATATTGAATTAAACTAAAACTTTCAAAACCAATGGTGTCAATAATATTCAACAAAAACTAGATTAAGAATTTAAACAAAATTATTTTATTTGGTCCAATTATACACAAACCACAAAACGAACGATATTTCACTGTCGGATATATCGGGGATCTACTTACACTGAATTTTAGGACGGAAAATTGTGCTAAATTTACATCTTTTAAGATGTCCCACTTCCCCCTTTATTCAAGTGTTACGTAGCCAGACCAATTTCTATATATATTTTTTAAATTTTAGTAGGCCCATGTTACAGTTTTAGCAAATGTTTTCCAAATTACAGCACTGTATGCAATATGCAAACATGATGGAAAACCTTCTGCTTCAAACACAGCGCCCCGCTCTCTACGTATTGAGATTTACAGTTCATAAGTGATGAACAACGCGCGGAAAACAATTAGTTATACACACTCTGTTGATTTTCTATACAGACAGCTTTATCAGTGTCGTCTGCTACCGATATAATTTTTTCCAAATCAATCCTTTCAGGTGATCTGTAACAAACAAGTTGACTGTTTCTTATTAATGTGATTGCAACAAACCACCGATTTCGTGCCACCTTTCGACGCCGTTGGACAATTTCAGATGACAATAGCGTCCTGTCGCTGGTAAAATATTGAAGCTTGACCTCTGTAGAACAAAATGAGAACAGTTTTAAACATAAATCCGTACAATAACTGTTATTACAATAATGATATGACCATGTGGCATCGTAGCCCACAGTATCGCCTTCAAATCTTTAGTTACTGGTTTTAATCCCGGTAGCTCTTTTAAGTGAGGTAAATTCAATGGGAAATAAATTTATGGAAAATTATAGTCTCAGATGGAAAGAAGACTGAGCGACTCATAGCAATTCAGCAAAACGACGCTGCGAGTTATGAACCAATTATTAAATCTGTCTCCAGCGATAGGACCTGATGTAGTAGATCGGATTTTCTTGGTAGCTCACCCTTAATGAATATTTGTAATACAATTATGGCATGAAGTGCATGTGAAGGTATATTCACACCTAATCCGAACTCGGTTCGTATGGCTAACGAAACTAAAGATAATAAATAGCAAACGATAGAGCAGTTCGCGATATAGTGGAACGCCTCATGAGGGCCAGCGTCCATGAGAGCAATTTTTCTCCATCCAAGTGGCGGCGCTATATCTTTGATTGGTTCAGATTGCTTGGATTGGTTGGATAACTCTTTGGTTCGTTTTTTTTTTTCATTAGTTTCTCCAGTCCATCAAATAATTTTCCTCTATTCTAGCGAGAGGGCGGACATTCCATCAAATTTAATGCAAACTACGCGATGAGCTCATTCTTCTGTTATTTATGTTCTTCGACGAAACGAAAAAAAAAATCGAATCAGTGTTAAAGAATAAATGCGTGTACTAAGACGTGCATCGAAAACGTTTTACGAGCCGAATTCGGATTTGGTGAGAATCAACATTTATCAGCCTTAATGCATTGAATTACCTTTCGATTTTGCTTCTACATTAGCTCTTTTCTTAACAGTACTTGTGTAAAGGAAATGACAGAAAGTTATAAGAACTGGATGTGAGTGAACAATCTCCAATCGTAAAAACCCTAGATATGCACGGTACCCTGAGAGAAAGAAAATGGAGGGATTAAAAGGCGAACGAAAGAACAAAACTAGCAAACTTACCTGTTGCTTTCTTTAGTGATCTTCCTTTATTTAATATCCAACAACAAGAACAACACTTAGTATTATGAAAATTATAATAATAATAATAATAATAATAATAATAATAATAATAATAATAATAAACTGATAGTGATGGACTATGTATTGTATTTTAGGCCTCTATGTAATAATACATTTTCCTGCTGTCTGAACACATGGAGATATAAATAATACTATACCTGTCTGGTTAAACTAAGCATTTCGCAGGCATCGTATACAGTGTGGCGTCATTAAACGTTATCCATCTCAAAACGTTACCTCACAAATATGTAATCATCAATTAAGATGCTGTGATTGTACACTTTTATTGAATTATTTAGTATATAATCAGATAACACATTGATTGTAACAAAGCTGTTGTTCCATGATACCCACGCTTTGGACATACAATAACTGCAAATGCACTGTATCACACCCGATATAAATCATTTACTTTTTCAACAGTCCTAGAGCTAAACTTTTGGAATCGACTTTGATTATAACGATAGCATGAATTTGTTTTTTTTTTTCTTTTCAAAGAGAGAATTTATATTTCATAAATGGTTGGGTCTATTCTAAACAAGATTTAAATGTATAAAATCAAATAATATTAAAGACAAATTTTAATAAACTACTCTAATTATTATTATAATTATAAACTACTAAGTATTATCTTTCTGTTTTCACCTGTATCCCATAGTTCCCAGCCTCGCATCAGTAGGCACCGGTCCAGACGCCCAATATAGAATGTCCCAAAAAGCAAAGCTTTTACAATTCGCATGAGACAGGATGCTAACCCAATTACCACGTTATAGAAAATGAGCACGTACGTTGCATTGTGAAAATATCGTCTAAAACGGAATAAAAGAAAAGGTTACAACGGAAATTTTATTTATGTTGTTTAAGTTATGCACTCTTTAATATTGAAGGAGAAAAATATATTACTCAAGCAAGTATAATTGAAGCTTTATTCACTGCTTCCAAAAGTAGAATTAATAAAAAGTTCATAAGTCATCTTGACCTTATTTGACATTTATTCATTAACTTGGCTTGCAAAGTCACAATACGTGCGGGTCAGCAAGTATCGTGGGAATTATATAAAAAATATGAAAATAATTACAATATAATAATCAATTATGCTCAAAATAATGAAGTATTTTGGTCATTTGAACAACTGAACTTCGATTTGTGAATTTAGGTATGTATAAACATTAAAATATACCGGTACCTGTTGTCTAGACCAAGCACACCGTTACCACGATTTTGAAGGAAGAACAAGAACGCCCCCAACGCCTGCGAGTAGTAAAAGGCGTAAGTGCCAAACAGCGTCAACCTATTGAAGGAGAACAAGTTATAACTTCTTACATAGCAAATTAGCTTACTGAACGCTGAAGAAATATAAAACATATAAAAGAAACATGTCAGCTTAAGGTACAATATGCATACTATATTTTGTGTAAAAATGTCATATACCTTAAACCGTAGCAAATAGAAAACATACTGTCTCTCTAGGAGCAACTAAACAAATTCATGTCAATAAAAAAAAACATAAAGTAACACTC
>NW_022731299.1:1530286-1533946 GCF_011630105.1 Anneissia japonica | reverse complement strand
TTACCCGTAATCTCTGATCAGACTGGTAATGAAAGTGTCGTGACCATCTCTAAACGGGTATATTATGAAATATAGAGAAAATAGCACCACTGTCCACCAGCCAAGATGAATAATTATGCAACCTAAGACAGAATGAATTACATGTGTTTATGTTCACTATTTAAAGAAATAAAAGGGGTTTTTTTCCTTTTTTTTTCTATTTCTTGTTGGTAACCTACATTTATTCATAAAATATATATCATTTTCCCCCTTTTTCCATTTTCCATTATTAACTTGATTATTAATTAAGAAATCACATGAATGTACAATCCAATTCAATCTTCGACTTATAGGCCTAAGGCGCATTATACTAGTCTGAATGCGCCAAGTTGAGAGACTGCTCAAGAAGAAAAAGAACAAAAGGAATAAAGGGAGGCAAAAATTTACAAGGAAAAAAGCAGAAAACAGAAAAGAGAGAATAGAATAAAACTAAAGGATCAGAAAAAAAAATAAAACATTAAATGGAGCTGAAAAGGTGAATTTTAATTCTCATTTTGAAAATATCTACAGATGGAGATTCACGAACGAGTTGTTGCAAATCATTCCAAAGTCAAGGAGCAGCAATTGAATAAGCTCTATCACCGAACGTCTTCGTGCGACTAGATGGAACTGTAAGAGTGGATGCAGAGGCAGTTGATCTCAAACTGCGTAAACATGTGGAAGAGCGCGAAGTTGAAAGTTCAGAAATATAAGAGGAGTAACTATGGTATGGAGATACAACCCACTGGTTGGTTAAAGAAAATTAAGAAATTAATTGTAGCTAGCAACAATGAATAACAACTTCTTTAAATTTATAAAATTTATGAATAAAAAAATAATATTCAAGTATAAAAACACAGTACCAAACAAGCAAACTTATTTTCATTGTGGTTATAATACACATTATTACTGTAACGTTGTTGATATTTACCCCATATAGTGTAGGCTATATGATAGCCTGTATAGCGAAATCCGGATACCTGCAAATTTAAGAGAACACAAACAAAACACCTTTAACGCATTATTTAAAATATTACCAGGCCTATAAATAACTATGATTAATACATTAATTTAAAACGGGCATCCGATTTCTTGAATAGTTTACTAAACGTTGGTCACATAAGTAAATATAATGAGAGTTGTTTCGAAAGAGCGAAACTTATAAAGTCCGTAACAAATTACAGACAACATAAGGGCGAACCAATATTTGAGAAGGAAGGAACCAACCAAAAACGCAATCTCGTACAAACTGCCTGGATTTAGAAGAATAACGGCATATTAATACAAGACTTAGTTTCATTTGTGAAGGAAACCATAAACAAACGGTAGATCACTTCCTCTCTGAATGTTCTAAATTAAAACAAACCAGAGACTTAATATTCTCTGAATTGGAAAGAGATCTATGTAACCATGATTCACTGGACTAATTTAATTTATGATTCTAATGATTTTAAACATCATATATTTTTTGATGATCTGTCTGATAGAGATGAAAATCTTTCAATTATCGTTGATTGTAAAAAATACATTCAAGAACCATAGAATTTGAGATCAAATATCTATAAGAACATTAATACTAAAACTAAAATAGTAGACAGTGATGAAAATGTCCAAATATGTAACATAACGACCTGAGTTAATCATAAGTAGAAACACGAGAGACAATGAGACAATAACGATGGTGTTACCCTTTAACTCTCAACAGAGTTCGGTGATAGAGCTTATTTAATTGTATTAACTTTTGTCTTTGTCTTGTTGATGTTTAGTCATTTTGATAGTTTTCCTTCTTCTGTATTTTATTGATATTAACTCTCAACAGAGTTCGGTGATAGAGCTTATTTAATTGTATTATTATTATTATTATTATTATTATTATTATTATTATTATTATCGTTATTATAATTATTATTAATATTATATTATTAATAATGATATTATTATTATTATTATTATTATTATTATTATTATTGTTTTTATTAATTATTGATATAATAATGCTATCTGACTTTTGTCTTTGTCTTGTTGATGTTTAGTCATTTTGATAATTTTCCTTCTTCTGTATTTTATTGACATTTTAAAGAGGGCTCCTGAACATCAACTGGCCTCCTGGTTCAGCTGGAAGGGCTCCCTCTATAATAAAATTTGAAATAAAAGAAAAATAAAATAAACAGAGGAACCTGGCAACGAAATGTTAAAATTAAGAAGGTCATCTTACTATTACTGTCCAGTTCGGGAACGGTTCGTTCGGGCAGAATGAATAGTCCCCTTTATACATCCTTAGTGTATGCTGCCTGCCAAAATAATTCAAAGTTAGACTTTATACAACGCCCTCATAATAATGATTTAAAAGTTTTAGAAAAAGTTTTCGATAGAGGGCAGTATACATATATATTGTGGCCTTAAATTTAGAAAAGTTTTCGTTTGTTTTTTTTATTTATAAAAGATTCGTATTATCCATGTATTATTTTATAATTACAGTCAGTATTAAAAGAATCCCGAAAATATTGTCTTGATACAAACCTGTATGACAACACAGCACTGACAATGAAAAAGACTGTAATAGCCAATGCGATATATGAAGTTATAACAAATGAATCTGAAATGGAAAGTGAATAAAAATTATGAAAAATGATGGGAAATCATTATGTAGTACACATTTGTGATTCATGAATCTGAAGTGATTTCTACGCAATTTATAAAATTTAGTATTTATTTTATTTTTAAATAAAAGGAGACATTATAAAATATAATAATCCATTATACACATACTATGTACGTATTTTAAATCAAAAGGCAAAATACTGGAATACAACAATGCAATGGAAAACGACAACTGGATCTCGGTTGGCTGTTAATGTAAGCTACAACCAGAAATACCCAGTGGTTTTGGAAATCCCTTACTTATAAAATACTTTATAAATATATAATGAGGTATGTAATAACTTACACACAGGTACACTATATCATATTAAAATAATAGTGATAATAATTATGTTAGGCTTAGTGCAAAATGCAATGCAGGTAAAATCACTGCATGGAGGCCTACCATGGGAAACGTGAAAAATCTCTTCTAGTGAGTAGTACAGGTTCTGATTAATAAGCGTTATATAGGTGTTTTTTTCAGCAAAAATATTTATCAGGGCTTGCAGATAGTCTGAAACATACCAGATGTAAATACTCCACACCTAAATAAAAGAAAACAATGTTATTAGAAAAGCCTTGTTTGAAATGCTGAAATGACTATGTAAACAATTTCAAAAAAATAATAACAGTAAAAATATAGGAACGTATGAAGCATCACCTTTCAAAATAATGTTTATGTTTTAGTTGTATGAAACTAGTGAAAATGTGGGTGGACCAAGTAATTTTTTTTTGTGGGTGTACTCAAATTTGTAACATCTCTCTATCAAAGCAAGCTTCATACCGCTAGACCACAGGGAGCTACACGATATTGGCTCAGATCTAATCCCAGACAGTTTCTCTCATATGAAACCATCTTCAAATTGGAGCATATATAGTCAATCGAGAAACTATTATAAAAAAAAATTTACTCACTGGTGCTTAAGACTCCTCTTCTTTCAATTTAAATAGTATAGTTATAGCATCAATGAAAAACGCGGTTTAGAGCTTCTATTTTATTGT